>NW_028171922.1:2500-38799 GCF_963971535.1 Notolepis coatsorum
GACTGGTAGAACTCCACAATGTCCTCTATGGTTCTCTACCTGACAAGACACTGGTAGAACTCCACAACGTCCTCTATGGTTCTCTACCTGACAAGACACTGGCAGAACTCTACAACGTCCTCTATGGTTCTCTACCTGACAAGACACTGGTAGAACTCTACAACGTCCTCTATGGTTCTCTACCTGACAAGACACTGGTAGAACTCTACAACGTCCTCTATGGTTCTCTACCTGACAAGACACTGGTAGAACTCCACAACGTCCTCTATGGTTCTCTACCTGATAAGACACTGGTAGAACTCTACAACATCCTCTATGGTTCTCTACCTGATAAGACTGGCAGAACTCTACAACGTCCTCTATGGTTCCTACCTGATACAACACTGGTAGAACTCTACAACATCCTCTATGGTTCTCTACCTGATAAGACACTGGTAGAACTCTACAACGTCCTCTATGGTTCCTACCTGATAAGACACTGGTAGAACTCTACAACATCCTCTATGGTTCTCTACCTGATAAGACACTGGTAGAACTTTACAACGTCCTCTATGGTTTCCTACCTGATAAGACACTGGCAGAACTCCACAACGTCCTCTATGGTTCTCTACCTGACAAGACTGGCAGAAACTCCACAACGTACTCTATGGTTCCTACCTGATAAGACTGGCAGAACTCTACAACATCCTCTATGGTTCCTACCTGATAAGACTGGCAGAACTCTACAATGTCCTCTATGGTTCCCTAGCTGATGAAATGCTGGCAGAACGGCAAACTGGTGTCATTCCACTCTGCGACCCATTAGGGGGAAGACTTTGTAAGGAAGACTCATTGAGACGACGTTGAGATACATTCATTGTATAGAGGGCTTGGGCACAGTGGCTTGCCTTTATGCGATCTCCTTTATATGCATAAGTCGCTTAGCATTTTACAACGGTTAAGAGGTTATATACAGTGCGTATTAATGCTGAGAGAAACCCAATCCAAATTGGCTGAAGGACTGTGCCAAATGTAATCCCTTTAGCCCAGCTCGCCGGCCTCGTTTGTGTCAAGCAGGATGCCTAGCCGCAGAAGCAGGGCCTTTAATGCAATTGGCGACCTGCTGCCTCTGACATTAATAAAGATGGAACATGTACAGGAAATTAAACTCTCACTTTCCTATTGTAATGAGATCTTATCCATCATGATACTGTTTACCCCACAATCAGATAAAATGATCAAATTGAAGCTCAATCACGGCCTCACGCAACGCCATCCCTGCAGCCTGCTGGCATCACTCTTCTAAATGGATGGCAAAGTGAATGGGATTTAAATAAAGACTCTATATGTTAATGGACAGGGTTTAGCTCCCCGGGTGATCCACTTTCTATAGAGACCGAGGGGAGAGGGAGGAGGGGGGGGGGGGGGGGTTACAGAGACAGAATTAAGACACTAGCCAGCAGTGTTGCCATGTTAAATTGCATGGTAAACATTTCTAATTTCTTTCTTGTTTGCTTTAAAAAAAAATAATAATAAAAAAATGTGTATTACTGACAGACATTCAACATGTTTGACCTGAGACTCAGAGAGTGTCTCCACCGTGTGTTGTCTGGCCACAAGAGGGGAGTAGCTAGCTACACAGACAGGCCAGGCCACACTCTGTGGGGTTAGAACGGCACAAGATAGACCAGAGAAATATATGAACAACTAAAAGGTATTATCATTCATTTTGCCTTCTGCACCGGATCACTCCATGTCTCCTTAAAAGAGTGCACCATGTCTGATACAGATGGGGGGGCATTATGGATGGGAGGCGGTGCATAATTAGATGCTATCGGCTTTTATAGGTAATAAGGGGACACTGATCAAAGGTTGACATTACTCCCGTGCAGCCAGGTTGCACTCAGGAGGACGAACAAGTGCTCTCCAGGCCAGGCTCAGGAAATTACCAGATCAGCTCATCAGAATTCAACTGGAAGATGGAAGTAATTGAAGACAGATTTAAGGGGCATCCATCTGGATATAGCGACCCTCTCTCTCTCTCTCTCTCTCTCTCTCTCTCTCTCTCTCTCTCTCTCTCTCTCTCTCTCTCTCTCTCTCTCTCTCTCTCTCTCTCTCTCTCTCTCTCTCTCTCTCTCTCTCAGTATTTTATTGCAAATGTTAATGTTTTTTATATAATGGGGCTCCTCAGAATAAGGCCCCTAAAAAGCCTGAGATGTGCTGAGAGACATTACTTGAAGAACATCTCAAGTAGCCTTTCCATTTACAGGCCCCGGCCCCTTCCTCTGGAGCTCAGGGTGGGCGAGCGAGAGACGAGCATTAACTCTTAGCATGTGGGACGTTATCAGCATCTGCTTCATTGAGTGTATATGAGCCAATTAAACGAGCACGCCTGCACGATGTTGTCCTCCTCCTTTACACGATAAGACACACAGTCCCTGCCTATATGGACCTACTTGACCCGGCTCGCATCGCATTCAATATTCCCTCGGAAAAAAGAACGCTCGGCTAATGAAGAGTATTGAGCTACAGCATGATCCAGGAGTATAGGCCGAGATTGGATACGACCACAGATTAATGAAGTAGGTGAGATAAAGGTGTGTTGGATTTGCATAAGACACTCACCGTGAATTAATGAGATTATGTTCAATACTGTCAATATTCATAAGCAATGTAAATACTGCAGAATAAATTGAGATCTAACGGGAATTGCATGTGTGCAATACTAATGAGAGTGCGTATAGGTTGAAGACAATGTGAAATACACCTGAGAGAATGTCTGCATTTCTGTAGTTTTATAGTATTAGTACGAGGCACTTTACAATGGAATGACTGCATACATGTTGTTCAGTATTGACCATATTCACACGGTGGCCATTTAGCACTTATGTCATGCTCAGGTTGGGTTCCCAGGGTGGAAAGGAACCCAACCTAAGCATGACATGGATTCCAAGGAACAACCAGGGCCCATTCAGACATGCTTTTCCAGCAAACCGGTGCATTTGTATGCATGAAGATGAGCATAGCTACAGATGATTGAACATTTTAGGGGACAAAAATGTCCGCTGAGGGAATATAGTCAGTGGCGCTCAGTCGCCAAGAACTGTACCCATTGAGCTACATGGGACCACAGTATGAGAAAGTGTTTGACTTAATGTTAAACTTGATGCTTAATGTCTTTATGGTTGAGTCTTATTGTACAGTCACAGTGCATGTAACTAAAAACCCATCTTCCTTTATCTCTTATTTAAGTTTTTGGCTTGGCGTGGCGTTACTCTCACCTCCATGCCTCACCAGGGATCTCCGTTTGATAGCGAAAACATCAGGCCAACGGAAGAAGAACATCAATACAGTGCCAACAACACGGCTGCCATTATTTCCCCCGAGGACGCTAAATCACACATTTTAAATAAACCATCCTCCTGGGACGTATTTAGATGAGCGACTCGTTTCCAAAACCAGTAACCTCAATGTCACGGCCGGCGTCTTTTTAACAGACTTTAAAAAGAGAGAGAGGGAAGAAAGAGAGAGGAAAGGTTGGGGGAGCGCCTCTTATCACCTCTAATAGGTGGCTATTTGGAGGGAAATTATGAATCCAAAAACCTGTTATCGCCGTGGTAATTCCATATTAAGGTGTGATTACTGTCCCAGATGTCAGCCATGATGAGGTGACAAGGAGGCGCCGCACGGTGATTATTTGTCCCCCAGCGCCGGGAGCCATAATACCATCCTCTCTTATTCTACAACCTTAACTTAGCCTCGTTCCAACGAGGACACATCTCCGCACTCTCTGCTGCTCTGATACGCCCGGCTGCCGCTCAGCGCTCCCGCGGCAACGACAGGTGTCCTGATTCCTATCCCCACAGCAAACACACACCGCTGCGAGATGCAGATTGCCTGTGGTGGTGATCACAGTCGGAGCGAAATAATAGTGGTTTTGGAAATACCGGTCGCGGTACGCGCTACGGGCGTTTTTGGAGAAATGATACAACAGCGAAAGGATGATTGCTACAGTATAATGATAGGGCCCTAACCAGGCATTTGTCATAAATGGAAACTTGGATTTTGGGCCCGATTTGAGAGACAGGGAACCAAGAATGTGTACGATGGTGGTGTGTGTGAGACAATTTCCTTCTTTTTATTATTTTTTTTAAGATACAATTAGTTTCTTTAGGGTTTTTTTTGCACTAGATTGCTGTATCATAGATGTTTGGGGACGCTTTAAGGTAATAGAGGTCACTTCTGGGTAACGTCAACTAATCAAAAGAGGGGTCAAAGTTTGGGGAAGAGCCGCATGAGAAGAGACAAGAGGAAGTTTGACTGAGTTACTGGTCATGAACGTCCACCGGCTATGTGGGTTGATGGGTTTATTCTTCCTACATAACGCCCGGCTGAAAGGTCGTGAATAAAATTGAATACTTTTTTACATATATTGAACATTTATATCAAGGCTCTATTTCAAAGCTATTTTCTTTGGGCATGTGCGAAATGGGGTCGGTTTAACCTCAGGGTATGGACAATATGATTAGAATGGGAATTCATTCCACCTTCCATCATCAGACTGCCACCATGATAAGAAAATATAAGGAAGTGATTAGGGCGGAGTTGGAAAAAAGCTTTGGTTCATTTATATTTCATAACATATAAAATAGTAATCTGACCTATAGTACAAGTTCACCATGGCTCATACCGTGACATAGACGGCAGTATATACTGTACTTCTCTCTTTGTGAATAATACTTTCCTCTGAGTGCTTAATTCCAATAGAGTCACTGCATCATTTAAATCCCTGGAAAAAACCCATGACCCGGTTTAAACCTGCTTCTAGGGCACGTTGGCCTAATAAAAGGAATCGAGAAGAAAATACGGTGACAGTAAGGATGGGGGGAGGGTGCTTCTCTGCCCACCAGATCATCCTAAATCAGCCTGGTCAATCTAGCGTAATGTGATTGCATATATCTGTCAGGGAAAATGGAATGCTGTTAGTGGGGTGGAGGTGGGGGAGTGGGGGGTCGGTAGAGCTGTTTGACAGCAGGACGTGGCGTTGGTTGAACTCCATACATTAGAAATGTTAAGATATGTCACTTTGGATAATGCCTTTACCACTACCTTCCATATGCCTTCACCACTACCCAGGCACGCGGGAACTATAAAACGGCAGGGGGTGCTGGGGGGGTCGCCAGATAAAAAAAAAAAAAAAAAAAAAAAAAAAAAAAAATTTGCGGTCAGGCCACTGAACTTAGAAGCAGGCCAGGCCAGTGTTTCTATTTGCACCAGCGCAATAGTTAGATAACCTAGGTGGGGAACAACCAGGAGATCACTGCAACTCACACAAGTTGGAGAACTATCTCTCTCTCTCTCTCTCTTGCTCTCACACACACACAAAGGGAGCCGCATGTGATTGGTGGAGGCGGGATCTTTACGAAAAACTGCTAATCATTGACATATGCTAGCCTGTAATAATCCCCCCCAGAAAAATGTACTTTGCATTTGATATATTGCAAATATATGCCATCACACACACTGGCATTTAAAGGGTTAGAATTATAAAATGAATATGTGGTGTTATGATCAGGGCTGAAGTTGAATAAAATATTGTATTTATCAATTACAAAAAACTGAAAATCCATAAAAATCTGTGTTGTTGCTAATCATACATATGCTAGCCTGTTTTTTAACAATAAGTTGTGATGCCATCACAAACACTGGCATTTAAAGGGTACAAATAAAAAAAATGCCTGCACCAGAATGCAGGAAATTAAGTCTTTGTAACAAAAAAAATCCTGGTGGTGGACCCCCAGACCCCCTGCTTAAAAAGCGGCCTGACTGGGGCTATATTTCCTGGCCTGAATGATTTCCCCAGTCCGGCCCTGGTTAAAAGCCTCCAATGCTTATTAGTGTGTGTGCGTTTGAACGTTTGCATGTTTCAACCATACATTTCCATTTAAAATAATTTTTTTGACCTCCTATAATAGTGGGGGTCGCGCCTCTCTGACACAGTTTTTTTGGGTCGCGGCCTGAAAAATTTGGGAACCCCTGGTCTAGCCTGCAGACATGTTACTGGCCCCGTCAAAACAGTATCCTATCAGCCTCTCCATGGGCAGGTCGAGGCGTAAAAGTATTTTATACACAAAAACAGCGTCTCGGCTGTTGTGTCTGGGCCGGGCATTGTAAAAACCCCAAAAGAAGTTCTGAGCTTCCAAGTTGTCATCGGCTAACTGTATATTACACGAGAATTGTTCTTTTCCAGTGAGTGACATCAGTGGTTCCGTCAGCGCTCAAGCCAAAGATTGGGCTTTTGGATGCTTTGCCTCTAATTTGTCGCTGAATATCATGGGCAAGCAGCTGTAAGATTTCGTTTTGGATGTTGTTGGACATCCAGTTGTCTCTCTTTTGGAGCCAATTCTTCAACTCGGGATCAGACTCGGTGCGCACTCTTTCCATCATGAGCTGCCATAACACCCCATCCCTATTTGCATCACCCCTCAGTGGAAGCCCCTGGCGCCCGAGGGGGGGTATAGGGGAACAGACTCAGTTAACTCTTCAATACCTGATGCTGAGGCTGAACCTGTCATCTCTGTCTCTCTCTGACGTTTATCAGATTTAGTGGGACTGTCACTGGGACCGGCGGGACGTTTCGAAAATAAATCTGATATTTTTCTTTTCTGCGAGTGAGACATTCTGTGCTAGCAAAGTCTGACTACTAGCTCAAATCGACTGACTGCGCAAGCACTCACAGTAGCTCAGTGGTTCGTGGCGCGTGGGAAGGGCGGGAGACGGGAGGTGAATACAATTAGTTGTTTCACCTGTCATTCAATCAGTCTGTGACAGTCTGTCATCACTCGAAAATCTACTCGGTTTTACACGTATGATTGTGTACATACAGTAGTGTAATGAATGAATGAAAACTTTATTTAACAGATTGGAGAATGGCTACAATACAGTACGGCTCAATACACACAATATTAAAATGGTGACGTGCTTTGAGCAGGATAAACTTATAATATACAGTGTTACAGTTATACAGTTACAGTATATACAAATATATAAATACTGCCATAAAAATATATATATATATATATATATTTTTTTTTGCAATAATTGAGAGGGGGTGCTGCAGCACCCCCCGCACCCCCCCTTCCCGCGTCCCTGCCACTACCTTCGACCCGGCTCTGATTCGTGAAATCGTTGCATGTTTTCGAAAGCATTTCTGCCATTAATAGAGTGTGTCATGATCTGTATAGGCCTCCCGTGTATTTCATCATATTTAGGTAAAATTTTCTAATTCTGTGTATATTTCATGTTAACACAGCATTCCGATTTTGTATTTGTATTTGTTTCTGTCTTAACACAGGAACTAGTACAGAAGATACATACAAGTAGGGATGCTCGATATTGGCTTTTTTACCGATACCGATATTCCGATATTGTCCAACTCTTAATTTCCGATACCGATATCAACCGATACCGATATATGCAGGGTTTCCCCCCCAAAAAAACAGAATAATTTCAGGTAACTAATAATTTCACTGGATGCAATATTGTTATTGTTTTTATTTGATTTTTTACCGATACCGATATTTTTCGATATCACATTTTACTGCCGATATCGGCCGATAATATCGGTCGGCCGATAATATCGGCCATCCCTACATACAAGGTATGACAAACATTAGTGTCGGTCTATCGCACACCTGCGTGTAACATACTGCAGCCTAAAGTACACTATTGCTTTGGTGCATCGTGCTACTCCAGTATATATACTGTACAACAGCTTGAGACTGTAGGCTATACTGTAGTCACATATAGGCTCTCTGCACCAGTTGAGACTAGACTCTGTCCTGCACTGCGTTGCCAAGCCAAGGTGAGCGAGGATACAGACGTGCATTAACTTTGACCCTGCCCAGTCATTTACATACACAAAACACAAACTGTGCCTGTTGATGCCCCCATAAACATGACACATATGTGACGTGCCTGTCATGCAAGGGCCATGTCAGTGTGACCGTGTGACATTGTGACAGTGCTTTTGTGTGCATATAAGATTGGTGTGTGTGTGTGGGGGGGGGGGGGGGTAATGTGTGTGTGGGATGCATGATGGCTTGCCTGTGCGTGTATGTGTGTATGTGTGTGTGTGTGTGTGTGTGTGCAAATGCATTTGTGGGAGTGCACACACACACACACACACACACACACACACACACACACACACACACACACACACTGCTTCGCTGTGACAGCATGGCTATTGGTCCTGCTCCCTCCTGCAGGTCAGCTGGGGTTTAATTGTCAGCCTTAAATATTCATGGGAACATTGGGTAGATAAATGAAGGTATAAGCACACTGTAAAATTTTCAATAGGTCAGGTGTCAGCAGCTCTACTGGATACAATTTACTGTACGGCCCGACATGCACTGTAATGTCAATTAATATGTTAAGAGCATGAAAAGAAACTCTTAATGGCATTTTCCATTTATTCATAATGAAGTAATGTAGGGCGAGATGGATACCATTAGACCTTAAAGGTACAAGGCATTAAAGGGTGGGTTTTTTAACGAGGGTGTTCCGTGTGGGTACATAGTCACCTCCTTTCACCTGAGCATTGTTCACTTGTCATCGTACCGCGGCCCAGTCGTTCCCATGACAGCCAAAGTGCCGCTCCAGTATACGTAAACCTCTCTTTTTTTAGCCGAAAGTGATGTAGCGACGCCAATATCCAGCCTCACCGGGCGATTTCCTTCTCACTTGTTCCAGTGCCGATATATAACTCACCACTTTAGAAACCCCTTGGCTCCCTGCTAGAAAATAGAGTCCAATAGTTATGCAAATGTGGAGTTATTGTTCTATAGAGTTATCAAAGCTCTAGCCCAGCTTTTTCATTCAGAACCACACTCTCAGTCTCCTGTATAGCTGTACATTCTTGTCATGAAATACGGCGCCAGCGGTAAAAGGTGGAATCCATATGATGTTCCGATTGACTGTGTGGTTTTTGGACGTGTGATACAGTATCTGTCTTTTCCAAATGATATTCTCAATCATAATTTTATGAGAATTATATATATATATATATTTTGGATCCACTTTTTCTCCTTCCACTTTTTCTCCTTATTTTTCAATTTTTCTCCCATCCCAATTTCATATCGCCAATTCTCCCCTTCAATTCTCCCCTCCCCTGTCTTGAACGTTGCTAGACTATGCCCCCCACTGGTCGGCTGTAGTGAGGATAGAAGCCTTGCATCACGTGTTCCCTCCGGCACATGAGGAGGCAGCCTGTCGCATCTTTTCACCAGACAGCGCAGACTCTCAGTGGCGAGGAGTAGCGCATGGGAGGCTCACGCTGCCCCCGATACTTCCTGTCTCTGCTGTACAGGCGTCACCCAACCGACCTGTAGGAGTCGCTGTCCACAACGTCCAATCCCCACCCATCGACTTTGCACCCGCTACCTCTGCCAATTGAGATAGTATGATGACTGGCCCAAGCCGCAGGCAATGCTGACTCGGGGAGTCGAGACCGGAGCCTCTTGCATTGGTGATGAGCGCAATCTCCGCTACGCCACCCAGCCGCTGAGAATTATATTTTTATAAATATTAAGATTTCCTTTAAAAAAAAATATATATATTATACAATAACTAGGGCTGTCCCCGACTAATGATTTGGATGGTCGACTATGATTGGCCAAAATTTTCCGTTAGTCGACAATTGGTTGACTAAAAAAAATTAAATAAAAAAGTATAATATAAAAAGAAAATATGTATTTATATATTTTTTAAATTTCTTTATCATTCCATTTGGGCTGTGGGGGGTGCTTAATGTTTGAAGGAGTCGACTGAAGGCTTCTTGTCCTCTGCAAAAGCATGCAATTGGTCCACTGATGGATACATCTTGATATTTGTCTAGTCTAGTGTGTTCATTAGATGGGTGAAATCCTCTTTCAGTGCCTCTGTGCCTGTTTTTGTAGGCAGTTAGCCTCTGGTATGCGTGCCATTAGCATTAGCCACACTTCTAGGCCTCTTTTCTTTTGGAAAGAATGATAAAAAATAAAAATAAAAATAATTTCTTTTAAATATATATATATATTTTATATATATATATTCGACTAAGAGGTTGGCCAGTCGACTACGGCTCCTTTCGACCGATTAGTCAACTAATCGACTAATAGAGGTCAGCCATAACAATAACAAAGATGCTAAATTATAAATTGATATTGTCCAGCCCTATAATATTGTCCCTTTTTCTATGAGAGAGTAATTTAATACCAGCCATTTAGGTTTAATCACATAGTTTAGTTGTATTGACAGCTCACATTCCTACCCTTCTATTTAGAACCACTCACCTAGCAACACGGTCCAACCTGACGTAACCCCACCCAGCCACCCAACCCTCTCCCTCATGCCAAGGTTAGCATCCCCTCCTCCTCTCCGCTTCCATCCCTCTCCTTAATGGCTTATTTGACGATAATTAACCCTGAATCCTACGGAGACGGGCCAGTGAGAGATTGATGGGCTAGTCGGCCCACAACACCTGTTCTGCTACAGAGCTCTACAGCTACCAAAGCATGGCCAAATATGACCGCCCTGGAGCCCTGTGCGTTAATGTCAAACACAAACACAGGTCGTCCCCAGTGGGCGCTCTGCATAGGGCCAGCAGTGTGACCACAACCTCTGATTGCGGTCATTATTCCAACCAAGACGGGGTTACCCTAAAGGGGCATCCCGCTGTCCCTTTTGTCCCAATTATCTCGCCTGTGTCCCCAAAAATGTTCACTCATCTGTAGCTATGCTTGTCTTCGTGCGTACAAATGCACTGGGAAAGAATGTCCGACCGGGCCCTGCTTGTTCCTCGGAATCCATTTAGGGAACGGAGCAAGTGCACTTTTGGGAATGGTGCAGAATCATTGTGCATTGTGTTAATGAAGTAATTGATTGTGTTACGTCTCTCTAGCAGGGCTGTGTGAGTGTGTGTGTGTGTGTGGGTGTGCTGGCTAATGTGACTCAGTGTGGAAGAGAGATGGTGACTGAAACGCCCTCTCTTTATGGGACCATCTTGGTCCCAATCATGTCATTTCCATTAGCCAGAGTCAACATTATCCCAGTTCAAATCTTCCCAACCTTTTATTATTATTGTTTTCTTTTTTTACACAGCTGACCCCATATAGAGGTCATACAATCCCTGTCATCCAAGCACTAAACTGGAGAAAATAGAGTGTTGCTACACGTGTCACTGAGTAGATAAACATGGCCTATAGGAGTGCAGCAAACAGTGGCGGCCGGCCGATAGTGGGCGCTAGAGAGCCGCCCTCCCTGTTATATATATATATATTTTTTTTAGCCCTATAAATGAAATAAACATTTATATTTATATTTCCGTAGCCGCATTTCTCGGAGACGCTCTCTGATTGTCCGACGTCAGTTTCTGGTTAGGCTTATAGTTACTCTTCGAAGTTGGTTAAGGTTAGAGTTTGTCGGCAAGTGCTTTCGACGGTTAAGCCTAATTTAGCCCTTCTGGGTCCTGGGATATTTCAATGTTTTGGCTAATTTTGATTTAAATTGTATAATTTCCATTTTAAAATGTTTTAAAATGTTTTACCATGGTATGTTTTGTATCTTTTTTTCAGCACAGCCTCACATATATGACCTGACAGTTAGTTTTCATATTGTATAATACTGTATATACTGTATACTGCATAATGTACAACACAAAACACAAAATCGGATTTAGAAAATGTGTTCTTTTTAGTATGAACCAATGCAAACATATCAAATCAAGGATATAAAACAGTGGATATGCACCCTCAGGTAGTATATTTACATAAACAAGAGAGAACAGATCAGAATTCAATTTACAAAGCATTATTTTCTCCATACACAGGTAATAAACACAGACGAAATTTTGATTCTCAACTGGAAATTATCACCAGTATGCTTTTTCTTTTACAAAGTCAGTAAAAGTAATTTTTTTCCAAAAAAAAGTTAAAAAAAAAGTTTTACAGTAGAAAAGTAAAAAATAATTAAATAATTAAATTGTGGGATATTCAATATACATATATACAGTACACATATGACTAGAGTGCAGTCATATAGAGTGCAGGATGCCTAAGGCGTATCAAAAAAAAAATATTGCACCTGTCAAAACGGTAACGCACAATTGTGGGATATTCAATATACATATACAGTACACATATGACTGAGGCGTGGAGGAGAGACTGTGTTCCAGCAGGAGGAGAGACTGCTCATACAACACACACACACTGTATATACACTCAATATTCCATTCTGTATATATTGCGTACAACGTCTGCAAACCTAGTAATAATAAAAAAGCAATACACATCCATAATAAGTCTCTCACCTGTCTGGGTCATTTCTTGACCTGGACCGGGCTTGGGCACGCCCTGCCCCCCTAGATGTCCCAGGCAAATCATTGCTGTGTAGACAATGACATGTAAAAATACATTATTTTCAACTTTTATGAACAGAGTAATAACTAAAACAAAAGCAATAATAATAATAATAATAATAATAATAATAATAATAATAATAATAATAATAATAATAATAATAATAATAATAATAATAATAATAATAATAATAATAATAAGTCTCTCACCTGTCTTGTGCCCTCCTTCCATGTCTCACAGAACTGGTTGAAGGCAGAGTTTCTGCTCCTTCTGCTCCTTCCTCCTCCTCACTGTAGAAAACAATAAAAAGCACATTATTTTCAACATTCAACAAGGAATCTCTTGATGCACACTTACCATGTACACTTATCATGTACATTCACCATGTACACTTATCATGTACATTTATAATGTACACTTGTCATTTACATTCATCATGTACACTTGTCATGTACATGTACATTCATCATGTACACTTAGCATTTACACTTAGCATGTACACTTGTCATGTACATTCATCATGTACACTTAGCATGTACACTTATCATGTGCATTCATCATGTACACTTGTCATGTACATGTACATTCATCATGTACACTTGTAATGTACATTCATCATGTACACTTAGCATTTACACTTAGCATGTACACTTGTCATGTACATTCATCATGTACACTTAGCATGTACACTTATCATGTGCATTCATCATGTGAAAGCCTTTCTTTGCCTTTCCCAACAAGTTTGACAAAAACAAAAGCAATCAAAGTCCAAAATAAGTGTCTTTACCTTTCATTGTCGTCATGATCAGTGGACCTTTCGTCACCATCACCAACAAACGATGGATCATCAACGTCATCATGATCAGAACCATCTGAAGATACTTCTTCATCTGTATCATCACCAAATAGATCTCTCATGTCTTGATCTCCAGCGTAGAGGGACCTCCACATGGGCACATTGCTAGCACGCTGACTTCGACGCATGTTAGCTCAAACTACTACTACTACTAAAGTCTACTAATACTACTACTACTACTACTGCTACTACAACTACTACTACTTCTACTACTACTACTACTACTACTATTACTGCTACTACTACAACTACTACTACTGCTATACAAGTCGAACTACTAACTATAAACTATAACTACTAAAAAAAACGGTGTTGTCCCACAGAAATTATCTTTTGGACAGATTTTACGTGCACATGGAGACTTCTTCTACTCTTGCTTTCTGGCAGTAAACTTCCGCCTCCTTCGTCACTTCCTCCCAAACTTTTCTGTTTCATTCTATCTAAAAAAATGACCAAGATATTGATAAAAATGTAACGCATGTAAAATGATATCTGGCACATTTTACGCGTGCGTAAAAGTTTATTTAGCATCGAATTGAAATGATCCTGGTTCATTCATTTATTGGTTTATCAAGACAAAATAAAAAGTAGCGTGTAGTTTCAAGGACACGTCATAATGCCACGCCGAAAAAAACCCGGAAATGGACAAAGTTTTCGATACAGAGAGGCACAAACTGATGACGTCACTTCATCACGTCGCCGTGAGCCGCGACCGGGAACCGTTAGGCACTCTTTCAAAGTTGGTTAAGGTTAGAGTTTGTCTTAGAGCAGGGCGATAGAACGACAGGTAGTTTGCAGGCTGTTCGACACGGAAATGGGCAAAGACACAGCTCATCATCACAGTACTGTTGACTGTTGTGTTATGCTAACAAGAAGCTACTTGTTAGCACTGGACAGTGGATATACATCAACAGTCTGGGACTGTGGGACAGTGGACATACACTTTATCAAGCCCTCCTGGACCACGTTTCAACTAAACAGTGAGTTAATGGGAATGCGCTCTCTCTCTCTCTCTCTCTCTCTCTCTCTCGCTCTCTCTCTCTCTCGCTCTCTCTCTCTCTCTCTCTCTCTCTCTCTCTCTCTCTCTCTCTCTCTCTCTCTCTCTCTCTCTCGCTCTCTCTCTCTCTCTCTCTCTCTCTCTCTCGCTCTTTATCTTTATCTTTAGCTTTATCTCTCTCTGTTGTTGTTAATTTGACGCATAATGGATGAATGAATGAATGGTAACTTGTTTAAAATGACAAGATATATATATATGTGTTTATTATTGCATTGATCATACGTGTAGTAACTCGACTTAACGTTGGTAACGTTATGTCGTCAGCTGTCCACTTGGTCAGCTGTGAGCTGTCCGCTTGCCCCCCTTCACCCCCGCGCCCACCCAAATGTAGTTCACACCGGCCGCCACTGGCAGCAAAGGGACATAACCCAAGCTGCTCTCATGAGCTGATCTCTACCCACTGTGGATAGGCTAATGGCACTGCTGCTTGGATGGCTTTCAGATTCACATTCAGATTATTTTATTGTCACAGCTTTTTTATATGTACATTCAGAAAAAACGTGAGATGCTTGTTTTTCCCGGCTCCTCAACTGCAGTAGATTTGTAAACATACTACACAACGTATATTATATCTATAAACGATATATTATAGTTATATTAGTATTGGCTGAGCGTCCCGCTCTGAGCCTTATGAGATACCCCTTATCTCCTATGATACCTACTGTATCCCCAACGAACAACTACATGCACCCACACCTGTATGGGGCCCCGCCCCTATGGAGGCGTAGCCCATATAACCATGACTCTGGTCACCAAACACCCTTCCTCGCCAAATCCTGTTCCAGGAAAAGATCCCTCAAGAGGGAACTCAGGGCCGCGCAGAGCGGGACGCTCAGCCAATACTAATATAACTAGGTTATCTACATAACCTATCGTTATATATCGTATTTGCTTATCGCGTCCCGCTCTGAGCCTTATGAGATATGGGGAAGAGCGGACGTGAGACCCGACAGATGTACCCCCTGAGGACCCGTAAGCCCACATCAAGGGGTGCGGGGAGCCCTGTCACCCCATCCTTCCTAATGAAGGGGGGGCGCAGTCAACTCCACCTGAATGCAAACAAGAGGGAACCAGAACCCCTTGAACACACCGTACAGGCGGAACCACGTGTGACTCAACACACTGTGGCCCATACCCATACACTCCTGCTACCCGACCAAGGACGGGAAGCAGGAAAGGCCACAGACCCCAGAACCGCCTGGGAGACAGAACCCCCGGTCATGTCCATGAGGTAAAACCTTACAAAGGGACCCGGGGAGGACCATGAAGCTGCAGCACAGATGTCCTCCACCGAGGCCCCACCCAGGAGAGCGGCAGAAGCAGCCACCCCACGAGTGGAGTGCGCCCTGACGCCCCCAGGGGGATCCTGCCCAGCCAACGTGTAGCAGAGGGTAATGCCCTCGCACAACCAATGGGACAGGCGCTGCTTCGACAGTGCCTTACCAGCACGAGCCCCACCGTAACAGACAAAAAGCTGGTCGGTAACCCTGAAGTCCTGAGTACGGCTGAGGTAAATCCCCAAAGCACGGACTGGACATGACAGGTGAAGGCCCGCATCTAACTCACTAGTGTGAGGAGGAGGACGAAACGCCTGAACCACAATATCCCGGGAGCGGAAGGAACTCCGGATATTCTTAGGCACGAAAGCAGTATTAGGTCGCAGAGTGGCACCGCAATCGGTCCGAAAAGACAGGCACTCTGGACGTACCGAGAGAGCACAGAGCTCACCTACGCGTTTAGCGGAAGTGACAGCCAGTAGGAACGCGGTCTTGAAGGACAGCTGTCCCAACGGCGCCTGCTCGAGCGGCTCAAACGGGGCCAAGGACAACCGACCGAGGACCAATTGAAGATCCCAAGTCGGATGCCAAGGAGCGTTGCACCGGCTTAACGCGTCGAGCGCCAAGCAGGAAACGCTTCACAAGAGGGTGGCTGAACAAGACATCCCCTCAAACCCCTCATGATAGGAGGATATAGCTGCTGCCTATACCCTCACCGTCGAAGCCGACAGTCTATCAAGGAGAGACTGGAGGTAACTAAGGACAGCATCCAGGGGGCAGGAGACTGAGTCCCGGCCCCCCGCCTTACACCACACTTGGAACATACGTCATCTGCCCGCGTAAGCGCGACAGTGGAGGGAGCATGCGCATTCCAGATGGTAACACCATCAGGATCAAGAACCTGCGCCCCTCAACGTACCCGTCCCAACAACTGACCTAACAGCTGTATGGGGAAGAATCCCTGGCGGCACGGCATCGGTCCCAGACCTGCCTGGCCATGTCCAGACGTAATCCTCACCCGTCAGGATGAGGACCGCCCCGCGACAGTACACCTGCACCCACATTCTCCCTGCCGGGGATGTGGGGAGCCCTCAGGCCGCGCAGATGGAGGACGCCCATAGCCAGCCGCCCGCCGCCTGGTGCAGACAGGGGGAGCGTACTCCTCCCTGTCTGTCGATACACGACACTGACGTCGTATCGTCCGTCCTGATCAACACCATTTGTGGACCAGAAGGACCGCTTTCAACACCAACACATTGAACGTAGCGCAGACCGGGCAGCATGGTTTGCCAGCTGCCCCCTACTGCGTTGGCCCGACGCGTCACCAGCGAGGGAGGCGTCGGTGAAAACGCGACGTGAGACAGCGCCGTAACCGTCCCAGGACGGAACCTCCCGAGCATGTTGACAACACGCTCTGAGATGGATGCCCATAGCCCTCCAACCGTTGACTGGGAAGAGGAGTACTCTACATCCAGTCTACAGCAACCCCAGGCTGGTAGAGACCTGCCTGGTACGAGACCTGACGATCCACCTTGACCGCGAAGGAACAGAACGTCATCAGGGCAGAACACTCCGTAACCCCTGACGACGCAGAGGCCCCAGTGCGGCCTCCACGCACTTGGTGAAGATGCGGGGAGCCAGAGAAAACCGAACGGCAGCCTCTGGTACTCATACGCTAACCCTGCAAAGGAAGCGTAGGTAAGCCCTAGGATGGAAGATCGGAGATGCGCATACGCATCCTACAGGTCTATGGAGGAGAACCAGACCCCCACCTGACAGTGTTCAACAGGTAGGAGACGATCCAAAAAATGCTGAACCTTCCCATGGGACAGGTCCAGCCTGGGTCTTACACCCCTCCCTCCCGACTTCTCAGGCAGAGAACACCACGACGATGGCTTGCTTCGTCCACAGAGATTGGATCTCGTTGACCAGAGCTGTCACTGCTGGAGACCCTGACAATAGGGTCTGTACCAAACCTGAAAACGGGTGGGGTTGTGTAAACACAAGTCCCCGCCTCAGCGTTCTCTCCATCCACCTCGACATATGGTACTGCCGTAGTCATATGTGACGACACTCCCAACGCACCCGCCGTCACGTGGCGCAGGTCCGCCAGGAACTGTAGATAGTTGGCCCGGTCCCCCCGCTGTGCGTAGCCAACCCTGGAACCGTGCGAGCAGCGCGTTCCGTGTCGGAACATCTGACCCTGACACCACCCACGAGGCAATCGCACCCAAGGGGGAACCCCGACAGAAAGGGCCGGTCTGATACGGGGGGTTTCCGATGAAAAAAGCCCCCCACTGAACACTCCTCCAGAACATGCTGAGGAGTTGTTCTGCAGCCGGACATGCAAGGTGTAAGGCCCCCATGGGTTCCTACACACCGTAGTCCTGCAGTGATATTACTACCACCCCAAATCACGTGTGCCTGCGACCACTTGCCAATATTTCAGGAGTGGGAGGCACCAACATGATACCTGGCCTGGCGAAGGCGAGGCCGGGGAAGCCTGCACTGTGTGCCTCAAAAGGTTTCGAGCCCCCCTGCTGACAACACTTAAGTTGACAGACGTAACACCAGGCTCAACCAACACAGCTCAAGGTGTGGGAGCCGCTTGACAGCACAACATTCTCACGGACAGACCCAGGCTCAGCCATCAACTGGGTGTCAGCCCCTGTCCCCATGAGAAGCGAAAGGGGGGCCGCCCGCGCATCAACGAAGGCACGTGGCCCGCAGCCAAAGGAAACAATCAGAGCCCACTTTTTCCGCTGGTGTTGGGGAAGGGAGTGATTGGAGAGCGGGCTGCTCGCGGCAGGACGGTGACGGCTTGTTTGTTCAAGCCGAACCCATCCTACATGGCCGATCCCTCGGCCGCCAAGGCTGTCGGCCTTGTGGACACCTGTCGAATCAACGCCCAGGATACCTCCGGCGGGGGAAAACATGGCCGCCTGTCGAGGGCCTCGTCATCACCGCTGACGAGGCCGTGCTCTCTCTTCTTCTGGCTGCGCGGTGTGAGGCGGTGTAGGGCCTAGGACAATACCGCCCGCGCTCCAGCAGAAGACCAAAATCCCCTGCGGAGAGGGGAACCCTGAGCGGTTATAGCTTGCGGCTGGGTCAAAGCTAATAACGTCAACAACCTCGCGCGATGTGTCGACGTCGGCTGGCCCTCAAGGCCCCGCCACCAGACACAATTTTTTTAATAGAAAAAAACAGCAATTCGAACACAGTTCTAATCGTTGCCAATTCCATACCGTGGCGGTACAAGCTTTAACAGCCCACCAGCCACTCGCCAGGCCGACCCACCCATGGCGTCGGCCGGGCGGGGCACTGTTTCAATATGTCAAAAACAAAGGACTGATGTTAACACGGAGCACCAGTGGTGGTTGCAAACAGCAACCTCCACTGTGGTGTGCACCATGAAAGGGTTAAATGAATAAAAGAACTAAACCACAAAATACTGTAGAATGAGCAAACCCATACACACAACGTTATGGGGAGGCGGACCAGAGCGAACTAGTCCCGCCTTCATTCAAAATATTCACAACAGCACACCAGCCCTAGCTTAGCCCATTTACCAAAAAAGGTAAACAAAGCCCCCCCTGCACTACTCCCCCAGTATACCGATTGACCGTCAGTATGAATGGTTGAGAGGAGAGAAAACTGTAGCAAGACAGACCTTCTCATAGCAGAGTGACAGAACGAAACAATAGCCCACTACACAGGGCCGCCTCAGGGGGTGGGGGGCCTCGCGTTTAAATTCGTACAGGGCCTCACATTTCTCCCAGGCGGCCCTATACTACTACAGCCTAGCGTGAGGCGATGTGGGACCCAGATCAACAACCGCCTGCGCACAGACACGCAACATGTTTACCATGTCGGCTGGACCCATAGCCCCACTACCCGACGCCAATGTGGATAGGAACTAGCCAGCTGAGCCATAACCCGCCATTAAGTCCCATCCTGCAGTAATATAGCTCTACTGCTACACCGCCGAGCTCACGCATCGCCCCAGATGGGGACACCGTTCCATAGCCCCCGCCGGAACACAAGGTAACATACCTGGCTAGGCTACCTAGCCACGGCCTACCCTGTTGTCAACCCATTTACCCGAAAAAAGGTAAATAGGACTCAGCAAAAAAAACCACAACAACTGACCTTCATTGATGAAACGGGCAAGAGGAGGGAGAAGTGACAACATCTCACGGCGGAGACATTAGAACAGCGTAGCAGTTAGCAGTAGTAGTAGCATGTGGCATTAGCGATAGCATGTAGCATAGCATTAGATGTTTAGTAGCACACCCAAGACAGCTTGGAAACCGTTCCCTGCATTGAACGTTCACCAAACCATCCTGCCCCCGGCGCCAACACACAACATGGTTGTGTAACAAAACAAACCAGCATTACTAACACTAATACCCATGCCTGAAGACACAGGGCCTACCTGGGTACAAGCTGGCCCGACAGCCAATCTTGTACAGCTGAACCTCGATCTGCTGTCATCAGACGAGGAACATCAACATAGGCCCGTCGTGTCGCCGAAAACATGCGTCGAAGATGCCAGGGGCCAGCAACCTCCGGTAAGCTTTCAACATTATGACTCTGATCTTTTTCATCCTGCTAGTTACGTATGGTGCACACAGCCAGTACGCTGGAACGAAAATAGAGGAAGGGTGTTTGGTGACCAGAGTCATGGTTATATGGGCTACGCCTCCATAGGGGCGGGGCCCCATACAGGTGTGGGTGCATGTAGTTGTTCGTTGGGGATACAGTAGGTATCATAGGAGATAAGGGGTATCTCATAAGGCTCAGAGCGGGACGCGATAAGCAAATACGATATATAACTAACCATAATACACAACATATATTCTATCTATATAAACTAAACTATAAACTAAACACAATACACAACGTATTGTGATGAGCCTGGTGGGGTCCAGACTTGCCACGGTTCAAAAACAAACAAATTCTAATGTCCACACAAGAGCAATATCAATCAATATGAATATTTATTTAATTAAGGCAGAATCCAGTATGATAGGCAAGAGACTGGTCGTAAAGAGTCCGATGGTTAAAAACACAAAACAGGCTCGCCGACAGAAAAAGGGATTGTTCAATACTCAGGGTAGTCGTCCGGTCCAGTGTCAGTACACAAGGGGGTTTCTCAGCCAGTCCAGTGTTTGTGAACACAATGAACACCTTCTCGCCTTCACCTCTCCTCTCACCTTACACAACTCCGAATAACTCAATCTCTCTGTCTCTCAATACAACAACTACAACCTCACCTCCACTCAACCTACTCCTCACTAACCTAGTGGCTTTGTAGTAGTGTTGTCACGATACTGGAATTTCGACTTCGATACGATACCTTGAAAAGTATCGATACTTCGATACCATTTCGATATCAAAAATAAATAAATATATTTTTTTAATAAACAAATTTAGCTTTTGTTGCTGGTTGATTTTCCTCAGCTTCTCTCTGGTACTATAAGAGAAGATAAATATAACACTTTTAAAACCCTTTGTTTATCTTTAGATCACACATTTAAAAATAACTGTTCATCTCACTTCAATCATTTTTATTGCAGATGCAGAACATGGTATTTTCTCAAGCAGACAGATGTAAACACTGTAATCTGTGTTGCATGTACCCAGGGCCGGACTGGGGAAATAATTCATACCGGGAGATATAACGCGAAATATAGCCCCAATCAGGCCACTTTTTAAGCGGGGGCTCTGGGGGTCCCCCACCCGGAATTTTTTTGTTACAAAGACAGCATTCTGGTGAATTTTAGTGCATGTGAATCACAAACTAATGAGCCAACAATTGCTTAGTACAATGTACTCTTATGAACCTCAAATAAAACTGTTGTGGCCCTAGCAATGCTACTCTCTCCACCTTCAAAAAGAAAAAAGCAAGCGCACAACATATTTTTCTATTTACTATTATAATACAGTTAACCACTCTCTCCACCTATTCAAACAGAGCAAGAGCACAATACCATATTCACTTTACTGATGCACTACCCATCAACAGTTAAAATAGCCCTTTACACAAACATTAAATAACAGACCTTTCATTGCAATACTATAATAACAGTAGCCACTGCCAGAATAGTGACACATGTATCGCGTGTGGTGAGCACACGCATGCATGCACAACGAAGACAGAAGATTGCGTTGTCTCAATCATTTTAACTATAAAATGAGCTCAAAGTATGAGCTCACTGACTGAAATTTCCAACAAAAAGCATCAATTGTCAAATAATATTGATCACATTAACTAGACTAGATGTTTTTGAGGAAATTAGAAAGGGAACAACAACTTAACCCTTGTGTCTGATCAGATTCTTATTTTTTTGATAACTTTACAGTGATTATGTTTGTAGCCAATGTGGCAAAGGTGTGTAATCTTTGAATTATCTTTGAATTATTTTGACTTTCTCTTTATCTGCCATTCCATTCGCCGCCTCCGCTGTCAATCAGTTGTATCGCCTGGTCCCGCCTCCACCAATCACAAGCAGCAGCACGGCTCCATTTCTGTGTGTGATCCGCGTGAGGGAGAGAGAGAGATAGTTCTCCAACTCTGTCGCAGACAGTGAAATCCTGGTTGTTCCCCACTCAACTAGGTTATCTAACTATCGCGCCGCGGCGCCGCCACAATTAGAAACAATGGCCTGGCAAAAATAAAATAAAAATATATATATAATTTTTTTTTTTTTTTATCTGTGCAGGCCAGGCCACCGGGAAAACTCCCGGTGCTCCCGATGGCCAGTCCGGGCCTGCATGTACCTGACAAACTGAACTGTTTGTATTACAGTTAGTAACAGTTTCGATTTTTATTTAAAGATAACGAGAGAGAGAGAGAGAGAGAGAGAGAGAGAGAGAGAGAGAGAGAGAGAGAGAGAGAGAGAGAGAGGGGTAGAGAGAGAGAGAGGGGCTATGCTCGGAGCATTTTAGTAAGGTTACATTTTCAACAAGATTGCTGCTATTTAAACACTTCATGGAAACGGGGTAACGTTAACCTTATGTCGACTGTAGTATTGTATGACCTCGACATAACGTTTAAAGGCCAACTTGCATGTTGTATTTTTTTTCAATAAACAGTGGACTAGGCCAATGGTGACTTTCATGAAGAAGGAACATTTTTGTATTGAAATTGACCCAGTTTTAGCGTTTTTATCAAACATTTTGTCTGCCCAACACAATCACCACGCACGTGGATATTTTAATCAATGGTTCATAACGTGCGCGTGTAATCGAAATGATGTCGTCACAACAGGTGCAGGGCACCAGGGGGCTCTGAGAGTCACACACAGCTAGTGGCAGGAACTGCAGGCAGAGAGCCTTGCTATTACTAGCCGAATGAAAATGTATCTGTTTCACCTAACAACATTGCTCCGTGATCATAGCCATCCATCTCTAAAGCTAACCACTATTTGTAAAAGCCACAACCACGTTACCATATTTGTAATAATGTAAATCATTGTGTCGTTGTACATATTGTGTATACACCGTTAAAAGCTAACATAGCTTAGCTTGGTAGCTATTGTGCTGCGCTGGCCGGCATGAACGCCCGACCCAAAATGGTTCTCTCCTCTCTGTACACCCCCGTCCCCACGGGTACCCTGCCGGGGAGCCCATGGACGCGACAACGGCGGCAGACGTAGAGGGCTCGAGCCCGTAACGCTAGTGGTACACGATAGCTATGAGCTAACTAACGCTACAGGCTCAAACACCCTACGGCCGCCGCTGTTGTCGCGTCCACAAGCTCCCCGGCAGGACACCCGTGAGAACGGGGGCACACAAAGAGGAGAGAACCACCCCAAATTGGGCACTCATGCCGGCCGACAAGCCAGACGCCGTGGCACGTTGTTAGCACAATAGTAGCCCACTGTGATGCACCAAGTGGGCCACCATTGATCAACATGCAGCGACGTGTAGCTTGCATGATGCGTGTGCAGTGCTTTGCCACACAGGTCTGAGAAGAGGACCTGCACATGATTTTACTCGTTCCCCAAACTCCTCTACATGCCCCGATCTAAAATGGTTCACGACAGTAGACATAATGCTAACGTTAGCCAGCGCCATATATCCAGTAGTACTATGACCCGGACGGGCATAAGGCATACGTTTCCTGAAGTGACGTCACGGCCGTGCTAGCGTCTGATAAGCTTTTAGATTTGCTTGTGCATGTTATTAGTGCGTGGACCTTTTTAACCATTTCTGAGTGAAATTTCCGGCGTCAAATGGAAAAAAATAAATAATTAAATTAGATACCAATGATGTAAACTACCCATAATTGCAGAGTAGGGTTTAACCTGCAAGTTGGGCTTTAAACGTTAACGTTACTCCGTTTCCATGCAGGTAATTATAAAAGTGGCCAGCTAAGCTAAGGGAGCTAACGGCTAGCAGTAGGCTAACGTTAGCTGATAGCTGCCTGTTACGTTACTAACAACTTATCAGCTGTTGATATTATGCGCCATCAGTAGACAACGTATCATGTATTAAACTAGAGTTAATGGTTTAATGCTTCAGTCACAGTGACGTTGAAAGAGCAGCTGTCACGAACCTCTCATTTCTTTATGGAGATCCGCGTTGGCACTGATCTGTAACACCGCTTGCAAATAGCATTGGTGCATCTTCTTTAGCTTGTCCTTCGTTGTTTACTTTAAACCCGAAGTACCTCCAAACAGCACTTCTGCTGTTTTCTTTATCCACAAGCACAAGTTGCGGATGCTCTGCATTTGCCATCTTCAGCTAAAATGTTTGCCGGCTCTGTGAGGGGGAGGGCTGGAGGAGCCGGAGGGGCAAGCGTGCTCTGAACAGCGTGTCAACAACTTGCGGTAGAACACTCGCCAGCTGGTACCGATACTGCAGAAAGTATCGGTATTTCGGGAAATGAGTATCGAAACCATTTTAAATATTCAGTATCGATATGTATCGATACTTCGATATTTTTGACAACACTACTTTGTATTGTGTGTGTCTGGGGTGTGTGGATGTGAGATGTGGCTGACCTAATGATGCGCAGGTGTGTTCTATCAGTACTAATCAGCTACCTAATTGTCTCTATTCCTTCTGTGGCAATAGTATCTCCCCTCCTTCACATATCCATGAGAGCGGGGTGAGATCTGCCACATATCCCCCCCCTTAGCTCCGAGCTTCTTATGGCGGACCATGTTCCCAGTGCTTCGCTCCTGGACAATGCATCCGTGTTCCCCTGTGCTGCTCCCGACATGTGGATGACGGAGAAGACAAAAGGCTGTGAGGATAGGAACCAGCAGGTGACCCTAGCGTTGGTGTCCTTGTTACGTGAAAGCCACACGAGGGGTGCATGGTCTGTGAAAATATTTTTTTTTGCCAGGCCATTGTTTCTAGTTGTGGCGGCGGCGCGGCGCGATAGTTAGATAACCTAGGTGGGTGGGGAACAACCAGGATTTCACTGTCTGCGACAGAGTTGGAGAACTATCTGACTCGCTCCCTCACGCGGACACACACACACAATGGAGCCGTGCTGCCGCTTGTGATTGGTGGAGGCGGGACCAGGTGATACAACTGATTGACAGCGGAGGCGGCTAATGGAATGGCAGACGGCACTCAGATGCAGAATAACAGCCAGGCAGTGAGCCAGGTAGTGAGGGACTCGGGAGAGATACAGTAGAGCGAAAGTCAATTAACGTTGATGTCAAGATGGACAGTGGAAGAAAGAGAAAGGGTGGAGGAGAGAGGGATAAAACAAAGAAAAAGAAAGGCCCTTACAGGAGAGAGTGGTTAACTGTATTATAATAGTAAATAGAAAAATATGTTGTGCTCTTGCTTTTTTCTTTTTGAAGGTGGAGAGAGTAGCATTGCTAGTGCCACAACAGTTTTATTTGAGGTCCATAACAGTACATTGTACTAAGCAATTGTTGGCTCATTAGTTTGTGATTCACATGCACTAAAATTCACCAGAATGCAGGAAATTAAGTCTTTGTAACAAAAAATGTCCTGGTGGGGGACCCCCAGACCCCCCGCTTAAAAAGTGGCCTGATTGGGGCTATATTTTGCGCTATATCTCCCGGTATGAATTATTTCCCCAGTCTGGCCCTGCCAGCACTGGTTCCGAACACAGTTTGTACTTCAGCTGCTGAAAGACCTTCTCCGTCTCCTCAGTCCACAGAACCTTGTCTGGCAGTTTTTTCTGTGTTAGGTCAGTCAGTGGTGCTGCTAAGGCTAGAGAAGTTGGGGACAAAAAGTCTGTAATAGTTGGCTAGGCCTATGAAGGTTCGTACCTGCTTTTTGGTTTGGGGGCGGAGCCAGCTCCGGATGGCCTTGACCTTGCCTGCTTGGGGTCTGAATACACCCTCTCCCGATGGTGTACCCCAAGTAGTCCGCGTCCTGTAGGCCCAGGTGACATTTCTTCGGGTTAGCTGTGAGCCCCGCCCCTCTCAAAGCCTGTACAACAGCCGTGACCTGGCGTAGATGCGTTCCCCACTCCTCGCCGTGGATAATGATGTTGTTGATGTAGGCCGCTGCGTACACTCGGTGGGGTCGGAGGATCTGGTCCATCAGCCTCTGAAATGTGGTGTAATGAAACACAAAGCTACTGATGATTTCATAGATACAATGTACAGTATGAGCCTATTCCCCCAAATCACCAGACCCAGCCGAATTACATCCCACTCTGCCACTTTAATTGACAACATATTTATTAATGACAAGACAGTGAGTGGGTTACTGATCAGCGATATCACTGACCACTTGCCAGTTTTTGTGGTATACAATGGGAATTACAAGATAAAAAGACCAAAGAAGCAAAAACAATACAGACAAATGAGGTCAGATGAATCCATCAATTCATTTAAAAATGACTTACTGGCACTGAAGTGGGATGTAGTTTATCAAAATGGTGATGTAAATGGTGCTTATAACACTTTCCTTGGAATGTTTAGGTTGCTGTATGATAAAAAGTGTCCAATAAAAGAATGGAGCAGTAAAAAAATATATATCAATTGTCCATGGATCACAAAGGGATTATAAAATGCCTGCAAAAAGAAAAATTCTCTTTATAGGGAATTTATAAGATTGAAAACAAAAGAAGCGGACAATAAATATAAAACATATAAAAATAAGTTAACTCATATTATAAGGGCAAATAAAAGAAAATACTAGATGATAATAAAAACAATATTAACCTCTTAAGCCCGACGAGACCGGTACCGGTCCCAAAATGACATCACGTCATAAATCAATCTCTCCAGACTGTACGTAGCATTCTTATCTCTCTCTCTCTCTCTCTCTCTCGCTCTCTCTCTCCTTCTCCATCGCAAACTGACCCACAAAAAAAAAAAATCCATTTCAGACATGGAATCAAAGAGAAGACAACAAATCAAGTGCTTTGAAACGAGCCCACAACAACAACAACAACAACAACAACAACAACATCGAGGACAGAAAAAGGAAAAAGAAATGTTTAAACTGTACAACGACGACGTCTGTTTAGTGTCATGGCCGCGTCCCCTCCGGCGCGTTACGTTCGTCTACTCTCGGCATAGGGTAGGCGTCGAACTTCGAGATGGCGTTTAACTGCCAGAAGTCATTGCAGAACCTCAGGGTTCTGTCTGGTTTAGGGACTAGGACGATGGGACTACACCATCCATGAGAGGGGGGGGTGAGATGGGCGGAGCTAGGGGGTGGCTACCTGGGCTCAAGCCCCGGATGTATTCTGAAAAGCCCCGAATCTATTTTAAAAAAAATAAAAAATAAATAAAAAAAATGATTTTTTTTTTTTTTTTTTTTTTTTTTTTACAGTTCATCATTGTTACATGAAAATATGTTTGCACCAGATTTAGCAGAAGCTAATTTCCATCTGTGGTCTATCCAGCTGCTAACTGTATTTGAGTGAGTTAAGTCTTGGTGTTATGGTAGACTCAGACCTAAGCTTTAAATCACAATCAACAAGTTGACAAAAACTTAATTCTTCCACCTTAGAAACATAGCTAAAGTACGGCCATTTATAAATCAAAAGGACGCTGAAAACCAGATCCATGCCTTTATCTCAAGCCAACTCGACTACTGTAATGCACTCCTTACCGGCCTCCTGAAAAAATACGATGATAACTATTTTATTGCAATGCACTATTGCATTATTTTATTCTATTTTACTAACTATTTTATTGCACTGCACTATTTTACTTTGTATCAGTGAATCATAGACGCCTGGCCATAAGAGCATTCGGAGCATCTCTGCTCTCCCACTATTGAACTTGGGAGAGCAAAGGTATGATCTTGCTCCACCACTTTTTGATTATATGAAAAATATGATATATCCCCCCCCAATATATAAATCTAACCATAACTACGTTATGGTTAACTGAGTTTTATAGTGAAAAGAGCAGCTTTATTGGTCAAGATTGAAGGCTCTATATTGCAGGAAATTGCACGTACAGGTTCATTAAATTCAAAAAAAATCTGTCGTGGAGGGGGTCGTGCCTGACCGCCTCCAAACCACCCATTACCTGCCCAAAAAAAATTAAATAAAAAATAAAAATAAAAAAAAATAAAAATAAAAAAATAATAAAAATAAAAGGGGGGGGGGGGCCCATCTGGGCTAAGCCCCGGATCTCCTACAATCCTAAATCCGCCCCTGGTGAGATCTATATAAACTAAACTATAAACTAAACACAATACACAAAGTATATTCTATCTATGTAAACTAAACTATAAACTAAACACAATACACAACATAATATTGTATCTATACAAACTATACTAACTGTATGAATAAACTATGAACTATAAACTAAACATAATACACAATGTATATTCTATCTATACAAACTATGCAATACAAGTTGTTAGCAGCAGTGTGTGCGTGTAATAAGTGTGCTTGTGTGGTGAGTTTCACAGTGGCTTTCCAAGCAGTCCAGAAGTTGTAGGCAGTAGTTATTATTTTTCACTATTATTGGTCATGTTAGTTGAATAGGAATTGTTCTAGGGACCTCTGTTTTCATATATCATATCAGGGGAACCTGGCCAGGTTCTGCAGTGCAGTATATGGTATCTCACCAGAGTCTGTGCAGCAGGTTGTAGAAGAGAGGATACAGTAGAGTCGCTCAGGTGTCCTCGCTAATGCCCGTTGCAGTTCCAATCATCATTAACACATTCCCTGCCATTGGTTATACCCATCACCTAGTCTGCCACCACTGTAAGCCTATGGAGATGTGTATCTTCTTTGCAGGGCTATAACTTTTTAAATTGTATTGCTAAATTGACATTACTATCGATTATCTATCGTTCAGGATGTAGGAACGTTATACTTTTTCATTCATACATTCATACAAAAATACCTTCTAGAATATAAGTATGTTTTTATCGTTTTCTGCAGTACCGGTAATTCCTAGAACGTGAGTTATAGGCCTAAACGCATATAGATTATGGATTGCCGTTTATTCCCTAGACACGCTATATTAAAAATTCAACTGTATATGATCGTATACGTTATGCTTCATCATGCGTGGAGGAAAGGGGGGGGTCGTTTATAATTCCACGATCATCAGTAACGGCTTTATGTAGTATGGGTGATATATTGATCAGATGGTTTGCAGTGAAATGAATAAACAATTGGGCTGAAAATAACGTTAGTGTCCTCATACCATGCGTCAAAGAGACTGGCGGTGAAATATCCCAAGTATAGGACGTCGATCGCCTAGGTCCATTTCCGGTTTGTATGTCGCAATAAACGCCGAAATCATATCGATTATTAAGTTTATAAAGTGATCCATTATGTACATTGTGTCTGTCGGGAGCCTTGCAACAATATCTGACGTCCGGATGAATTTAATCGACGCACAGTGGCCACTTCCTGTTGTTCAGAGTGTAACTCGCCCGACCATCCACCAGGCGGCGGTATTGAGCCGTCGTTGTATTGAGCCGTAGGGTCCAGCTGCAGCGTCGGAGGTGTATATATGAATTATGAATGCCATGTCGAAAAAATGTAATATTGATCTCAATAACGCTGTACAGCGAGATCTGGCGGTCAAAGCATGGCGGGCAATAACGCTTTAAAGCGTGGATGGCGGTGGATGTGTTAAAGGACCGTTGCCTGGTCAATGTAACATAATAAGGAGACGGTAGCCAAAGTAACCAACAAAAGATATTTAATTAATAATTACCATGGTTTATGATCAGAAAGAAATATAAAATAATGACAAACAAAAACACAGAACTGCACAGACAGGATCAGCATCAGACGCAGGGGAAGATAGAACAATTATAGATGAGGGAATGACGAGACGAGACACATCTGGGTTGATTACAAATGGGTACACCTGGGAGGGAAAACGATAAGGACTACAAAACCAGGACAGGGAACTACAGCTAGACATAACACATCACACTAGGAACGCCTGATCAGGGCACAAACATAAGGGTCCCCCCCCCCCCCCCCCCCCCTTCCACACGTAACCAGTCTAATGTTGACTTCTCGCCATTAGTGGAGATTGCTTGTATCTTCAACAAATCTTGTGTACTAAAGTGTATACTTTAGTTTAGTGGATCTCAGGCAGTGGAGGTTTCTCTATGACAACACGTGAAACACAAATTCACTCATAATTCATAATTATTATTAATTTACATATATATATATATTTCTTTTTAAATTATTATTATTCTAATTTTTTTTATTATAAAAAAATTCCAGTGAATTTTTCTTTTCTTCAAAAATGGCCAAAATTTACAGCTCTGAGCAGGCCTGCACTGCAGTAATGACTGCAGTATATTCGTGCAGATGGCTGCACAGGTTGACCCAGGATTAAATAAATAATAAATAATAGCCAATCAAAATAGGCTATTAACGTCATCTAAGCACGGTCTGTGCAGTTAAACTCTTGCCATTGAATGGGGATTGAATGATTGACAGCCCTTGACATCCAATACACGGAGGTTGAATATGATTGGCAGCCTTGAAAATCCAATCAGAGGTTGCTGCATTGCAGAGTCAAAACGGGTCCAGATGCAGGTCCGTAGGTTAGGTTTAGCTGGGGCCAATCTCAAGTTTCTCAAGTTTCTTTATTAGTTGTCATACAGAATACTTTTATACAAAATGTAACAGAAAGAAGCATTTTGTATAAAAGTATTCTGTACTTCTGTAGGACAACTAATAAAGAAACTTGAGATTGGCCCGAGCTAAACCTAACCTACGGAGCTGCAGCTGGACTGTTTTGACTGTGTGCAGCATTGAAAGAGCAAGGATAGTTTAGTAAGCTGTACAGCTGTAACACAGTAGGGCAGGCTAAATTAAACTTTGCGCCAACATTAGGACCGAAGTATAAACCAGCAACTGAGCAACATGAAGAAGTGGACTTATGCATCTGGATCAGAAAAAAAGTTGTGGATGAAAAAGTAAGTAGGCTACAGTGTTTGTAAAAGCTTGTATGCTAACAGTAGCTAGCCAGCTTAGCTTACATCACAATGATGATCACCAAGCTAACTTACTGTACACACTGTAGGGCTGGGCAATTAATCGAAACAGAATCGCGATATCAATTCATAGACCTATGCAATCTCATTTCTAAGTTATGACGATTTTTCTTTTATTAAAAAAAGTTATAATTTTTTTTTTTTTTTTTTTTTTTTTTTTAAATTATTTTATCTGGGTTGAACATGATTTGTGGAACTCCCTCTGGTGTTGTGGTCGTGGTATTCACTGACCTTTGGGAAGTATTTCGACATGCACATGGGTATCTTAGTGGTGTAGTGTATCTTGTAGACCAGGCCCATTGCAAGTTGCTGTACTCTGTCGTCTACTCTAAGCCATCCTAGGTTGTCAAAGTGGGCAGGGGTGAGGTGGGTTTTAGGAGTAAGGTCAAGCAGTAGTCTGACCAGTTTGTTTTGTGATGTTTGTAATCTTGTTTTTAGTGCCTTTAAGGTGCTTTGGTACCATGAGGTGCAAGCATAGTCGTAGTACCCTTGAATGAGTGCTCCTGTTAGAGTCTTCAAGGTATTCTTGTTTACCAGAGAGGAGATCCGGTACAGGAATCTAGTTCGTTGGTTGACTTAGTTTTATTACATTGGATCCCATTTTGTCACAGGAAAGATTTGCCTCTATAGGATGGAACCCAGGTAGGTAATTTCATCTTTCCTTTTAAGATAAGATAAGATATTGCTTTATTGATCCCCTTGGGGAAATTCAGGCATCATAGCAGCATGGGGAAAGGGGGGGGGGGGGGGGGGGTACAGGTAGTGAAAACAACACAAGCAGTGTAAACAAATATTATTTACTATCTAACTAACTGAAATATATTTTCACAGTGTCACATAAGGTGCAGTATGCATAAGGTAGTGTTATAATTTACTATCTAACTAGCTGAAATATACATTATTCATTATTCACAGTATCACAGTATCCACATAAGGTGCAGTATGCATAAGGTAGTGTTATTGTCCTACTTGGGTTCCTATTAGTTCTAGGTCGATGTCTGGCAGCAGTCCCTGCCCACTGTTGTGGAGCCTGATGGCCACTGGTATGAAGGACTGTCCGAGGCGGTTAGTTGAGTGTCGGGGGGGGGTATGAGTCTGTGGCTTCCTTGTCACCTTCACCTAATATGTTTTGATCTGGTCAGGTGCGCTGTCACCTAATATGTTTTGATCTGATCAGGTGCGCTGTCACCTAATATGTTTTAATCTGGTCAGGTGCGCTGTCACCTAATATGTTTTCATCTGGTCAGGTCCGCTGTCACCTAATGTTAATATGTTTTCATCTGTGTCCACTGACCACTGACATGATTTCATCTGGTCAGGTGCGCTGTCACCTAATATGATTTCATCTGGTCAGGTGCGCTGTCACCTAATATGTTTTGATCTGATCAGGTGCGCTGTCACCTAATATGTTTTGATCTGGTCAGGTGCGCTGTCACCTAATATGATTTAATCTGGTCAGGTGCGCTGTCACCTAATATGATTTCATCTGGTCAGGTGCGCTGTCACCTAATATGTTTTCATCTGGTCAGGTCCGCTGTCACCTAATGTTAATATGTTTTCATCTGTGTCCACTGACCACTGACACACAGTGGGGGATGTTTTAAAAATATAATTTAATATATAATATAATATAATAATTTGTGCTTCACCTAAAAATTTGGTCAGCAGCCTCCACTGATCTCAGCCTACATTTTTAAACATAATTCACTGCCATTCATTTTGAAAGTGTGTGTAAAGTTGCTATGTATAGGTGATTCACCATTTTGAAAATCACTACGTCATCTATTTTATCTAAAGTTACTGTATTACTGTAATACTCTATTGATATCAAATCACCTCTAATTACAGAGTCCTGTGGTCAAGTTCTGGACGGGGACCAAGCAAACTGGGAAGCTTGTGAAAATGTATTTGCTCATATTTGTGTAAAACTACCACAGCCTTGAGCCATGCAACGCATGATTTTAAAATGTTTCCATCATACAGCTTCTTTCCAGCAGAGCATGAGTCCAACTTCCTCTTCCTGTTTACAGATTCATACACATCCGAGGTGTAACTTTCAGCCAATCGTTGACCTCCATTATACGTTGGTTCTGCCCGAGCTATTAATCACAACAGAGCCAAGGGAGCCGTTGAGCCAAATTTATGCCTGGAAAAAATAGTTCCTTACAAGTGGTGCATTTCAAACTAAATTCTTTTAGCTTTTAGCAAAGAATTTTAGCGTTGACAAACATTTGATTGAATATGGACAAAACGTAAAAATAAAGCAACTTTGGGAAACATGGTCAAGGTTCATGTAAACTATGTGGCCGATGACAGTGACATAATAATATACTATTATAGTAACACTGGTCTGGTCCTTTAAGGCAGTGGTTCTCAACTGGTCTAGCCTCGGGACCCAACATTTTCCTTAGTCATTAACACTTTGGCTGCCGGAAGACGCTTTTAGGCGTCCTTCCCCGCCATGCTCAAGTTGCAGAGGACGCCGTGATATCAATATTTAAAAAATCTGTGATCGAAATCATATTTTCTTTCCGGAGCCCTGAGATGTACTGGTGAGCTCCCATCAACTGTTTAACGGTTCGAGAGCGCCATCTGGTGGGAGAGGGAGGGGCTCGCCAAACAGGAAGTGCTCATCCTATGTGCTCCGGGCACTCGCGATCGGTAGCCGGACTCCATCTCAACACACTGGATGATCAATCGCTCGCCCTAACTCAATAAACAACGTTATTTGGACGTATATAGTAGTATACAACCTGGAAATGGTTCTTCAGGATAAACATCCCATAATCGAAAACGGTCTACACCACGCTGATCGTCCAACGGCGCGAGGAAGATACGGTAAGATTCAGCGTTATTTTTGAACGTGTTCGATATAAACTGCTCTGATGAACATATGACCCACACTAGATGAATGATATAACGCTGCCCACGGAATTATAAACGATCCCCGCCCATCCGGTCATCATCAGATGATACGTAGAAACTTCTAGAAGTACGTCCAATTGACATTTTTTATATCGCGCCGATTGCCATCAAACTGTATTTCATCATCAATATAATGCATTTGGGGCTATAGATCACGTTCTGGAGAAAGCTGCAGAAAGAGATGAAAACATACTTATACATTAGACCATATTTTACTATGAATATGTGAATGAAAAAGTTTAACGTTGCTACACAATGAACAATACATATAGGACTTTGAATGGGCCATAATAATGGCAATTTAGCAATAGAATTTAAAAAGTTATAGCCCTGCAAAGAAGGGGTACTTATCCAGAGACAAATAGAGCTGGCAACCTATGGTATATCATGAATTTAGCCTTAGGCAATCAAAGTGTTAAGTCGCGACCCAAATATTTGAACCACTATGATTTATTTCAAAAAAATAAATGTCAGTAATACACAATCTTTCATGCACTGTTAAAAACATGAAATACACACAAAAAAGTGCAACTAGGGCTAAAAACCCAATGAAATAAAATAATAATAAATAATATATGCTTCTTCGCAGATTTCTTAGCTTAACATAACAAACCTAAGTTTGGGGGAACTAATGGGATAACTGGGGTTGCAATAAAAGTGCAGCTAGGGCTAAAAACCCAATGAAATAAATAATAATAATAATAATAAATAATATATGCTTCTTTGCAGATTTCTTAGCTTAACATAACAAACCTAAGTTTGGGGGAACTAATGGGATAACTGGGGTTGCAACAAAAGTGCAACTAGGGCTAAAACACAATGAAATAAATAATAATAATAATAATAATAATATAATAATAATAATAATAATAATAATAATAATAATAATAATAATAATAATAATAATAATAATAATAATAATAATAATAATAATATATCCTTCTTAGCAGACTTCTTAGCTTAACATCCCAGAGAACTAATGGGATAACTGGGGATGTTGTTTGCTCCTGACAAGAGTCTCAAAGTCTGGGGTGATGATAGACAAAGCAACTCTGAGGTCATGCTCAATGTCCAATCTGTTCCTCTGCTTTGTCTTCAGCTGGACCAGAGCTGAGAAGCCACTTTCACAAAGATAGGTAGTGCAAAAAAGAAATACCAAAAAAAAAATATATATATATATATATTTTTTTTTTTACACACACATCCGCGACCCACTCAAAATGGCCCCGTGACCCACTTTTGGGTCGCGACCCACCAGTTGAGAAACACTGCTTTAAGGGACCCTAGTCTTCCTAACAACTATATATACATCTATATAAGCTGGTAATGAGCTAGTAGAACACATCCTCGCCCCTAGAGAGTCTCCTACCGTCACCGAAACACCCCCCCCCCCGGCCCAGGAAAATAGAGTAACACAGTTAGCTCGCTACATTTTGTTGCCAGTGTTTATCGAACTTGTTTTGCGCTGTGGTTGATATCCTGCCGTGGAAAAACGAAAGCGTCATGCCGGCATTGAATGGCATTTCCAGGCCTCAGAAATGTGCTTCCATTACCAGCAAACAGTTTATTCAGTTTATTCCTCTCCCTTCTCTTTACATGCGATGGTCCTCCTCGCCCCCATCACCACCGCCACCTCCTCTCCGGAAGAATGTAGGGTGGGTGCTGTGGTCGTCTTCTTCGCCATTGGGGTAAAGTGTAGGCCTCGCTGTCATGTTTGCTGCAGAGGGGGTGGGGGTGGGTGGGGGGTGGGGTGGGTTGGGGGGGGGGGGGGGGCGGGGGGATAATCGAATGCAGCAAAGTGTTTAATTTTTCATAAAGAGTGGAACCACCGAATGCACACAACTAACAATGTACCCCAAAGCAGATGTACTGCGTTTTCTAATTTATGGAGGACTGTGCGAAGCAGGCAGATGGAGCAAGAGGAGGTGGAGGCCTGCTGGGGGACTCCTCTCTCTGTTCTCACCTCACACACAAGAAGAGCCTGTGAGACTGTGCCACAACACACACACACACACACACACACACACACACACACACACACACACAACACACACACACACACACACACACACACACACACACACACACACACCACACACACACACACACACACACACACACACACACACATTTACACACACGCATATACACATACACGCACACACACCCACATGCCCACAAGTGTATTGTGTATGCACACACAAGTGCACACATACATACGGTACACACACACCCACACCAGCACAATATCTCTCTCTCTCTCTCTCTCTCTCTCTCTCTCTCTCTCTCTCTCTCTCTCTCTCTCTCTCTCTCTCTCTCTCTCTCTCTCTCTCTCTGTCTCTCTCTCTCAGTCT
>NW_028171921.1:0-1000 GCF_963971535.1 Notolepis coatsorum
TGGAAATAGAGACAATAGAGACCATAGAGACAATAGAAACACTAGAGACAATAACAACTATAGATTCAATGGAGACAACAGAGAATAGAAAAAATAGAAGCAATAGAGTTAATAGAAACAATAGAAGAAGGGCGGCTGGGTGGCGCAGCGGACATTGCGCTTGTCACCAACGCAAGAGACACCGGTCTCGAATCCGGCTGTCAGCGTTGCCTCCGGCTTGGGCCGGCCGTCATACTGACTCAATTGGCAGAAGCCGGTGGGTGGTAATCTGGTCATTGTAAACAGCAACTCCTACAGGTTGGTCAGGGCGCCTGCACAGCAAAGACAGGAGATCCTCCCACACGTTACACCTCGCCAATGAGAGTCCGCGCTGGCAGGTGAAAAGAAGTGACTGGCTGCCTCCACATGTATCGGAGGGGACATGTGATGGGCTTCTATCCTCCCTACGACCGGCCAGTGGGGGGCACATGCGAGCAACGATCAGGACATGGGAGGGAGAATTGGCACGAGAGGAAATTGGGATGGGAGAAAAATCGCAGAAAGAGGAGAAAAAGTAGGTAAAAAAAGAACAATAGAAGAAATAGAAGCAATAGCGATATTAGAAACAATGGAAGAAATTGAAGCAATCGAGACAATAGAACCAATATAGACAATAAAAACAATATAAGCAGTAGAGACAAAATTAATTAATTAATTAAAAGAAAAATTGTAAATATTATTTTTTTGGATGGGACATGCAAATATAATGAACACAGTGGAGTGTAAACATTGCCGGAATTAGCACAAGGCACATTTCCATCTGTTGTCCCAAACATACAAATTTACAAATACATAACAGACAATACACATAAATACTAGTGGCTAGAGTATGTCACATGTGGTCACATGACTGGTTGGTCTTCAGCCATTTTTAAATATAGGACAATAGAAGCAATATAGACAATAGAAGCATGAGACAATAGACACAGTATAGGACATTAGAGACAACAGCAGCAATACA
>NW_028171920.1:0-1000 GCF_963971535.1 Notolepis coatsorum
GTAAGCTCAACCGCACATCTTGAGAAAAAGTGTAGTTTGTTTTTCTTCATCCAGATATTGAACTACGTTTTGTTGTCTTGTTGCCCTCACTCATCAGTTTTTCCCCACTTGCTTTGGAGCGGTCGCGTATTGAAGACCATGTTGGACATCCTGCAAACCCTTTCTCTGTCTCTCGGTGCTGTAAGTATCACCTGCTGTGGAGCGGTCGCGTATTAAAGATCATGTTGGACATCCTGCAAACCCTTTCTCTGTCTCTCGGTGCTGTAAGTATCACCTGCTGTGGAGCGGTCGCGTATTAAAGATCATGTTGGACATCCTGCAGACCCTTTCTCTGTCTCTCGGTGCTGTAAGTATCACCTGCTGTGGAGCGGTCGCGTATTAAAGATCATGTTGGACATCCTGCAGACCCTTTCTCTGTCTCTCGGTGCTGTAAGTATCGGCACAGTCTCTGAGACGAGGCAAGCGGGTCAAAAGAGAAACGGCCAGGCGTGAACAACCCTGAAACAAAAGCCTTCAGGCCGCTGCAGGCGTGAAGGATACATGGGTCAGAGCTAGCCTCCATGTGGGGGCGACAGTGGCTCAGGAGGTAGAGCCTGGTCATCTGGTAATCTGAAGGTTCCTGGTTCGATTCCAGCTCCTCCCCGGCAGTGTGTAGAAGTAAACTTGAGCAAGACACTCGGTCCCCCGATGAGCAGGTTGGCACCTTGCATGGTCGCCTCCGCCATCGGTGTGCGAGTGAATGTGAGGCATAAGTTGTAAAACACTTTGGATAAAAACGCTATATAAATGCAGTCCATGTTAGAGTAGGCAGCTCATAGCTGGGAGTTTGCCAGCTTAAATCCCTGGAACAGTTGGTACCTCCGGGTAGGGATGTTGAATTAGCACATTTCTTTCCTCCCTGACGACTACAGCTGTTGTGCCCTTGAACAAGGCACTTAACTCTCATCTAATGGAGCTGCACAATAGAGTCAACCATAGAATACTCATGGTTGTAAGCTAC
>NW_028171919.1:0-17500 GCF_963971535.1 Notolepis coatsorum
GCACAAGGACTGACACTGAGGATTGTCAGGCAGATTGTGTATGAAGGATCCGAGACCAGTTTTCTTTTTCAAAGACATCCAGAGGTCAAGCAGTGGGCGACAGTGGCTCAGGAGGTAGATCATCCATCTGGTAATCTGAAGGTTCCTGGTTCGATTCCCGCTCTCTAAGAAGCAATATTATCCCGTGAAAAAGTTACAATTTGCAGGTTTGAGGTCAGGTTGAAGATGAAATCAAAGTACATTTCTATAAATGAGGCCCCCAGAACAACAGTGGCGACAGTGGTTCAGGAGGTAGAACGGTTGTCTGGTAATAGGACGGTTCCCAGTTAGATTCCTGCTCCTCCCGGCAGCGTGTCAAAGTGACCTTTAGCAAAACACTTAACCCCTAATTCCTCCCAATGAGCAAGTTGGCACCTTCATGGTTGACTCTGCCCTCGGTGTGTGAATGTGTGAGTGAATTGTACATTTGGATAAAAGCCTTATATAACAATGCACCAAAGCACCAAAATACCAACACCTCATTTAGTTATTTTTTTATGCCCAAAGTGACACAAAACCACGGAAGCGTATTGCTGCCACACCAGAAACAAACAAAAAAATCTGTATCACGTTATAACATAAAAGTTTCACGTTATAACATAAAGGTTTCACGTTATAACATAAAGGTTATAACATAAAGGTTATAACATAAAGGTTTCACGTTATAACATAAAAGTTTCACATTATAACATAAAAGTTTCACGTTATAACATAAAAGTTTCACGTTATAACATAAAGGTTTCATGTTATAACATAAAGGTTTCACGTTATAACATAAAGGTTTCACGTTATAACATAAAGGTTTCACGTTATAACATAAAGGTTTCACGTTATAACATAAAAGTTTCACATTATAACATAAAAGTTTCACGTTATAACATAAAGGTTTCACGTTATAACATAAAGGTTTCACGTTATAACATAAAGGTTTCACGTTATAACATAAAGGTTTCACGTTATAACATAAAAGTTTCACATTATAACATAAAAGTTTCACGTTATAACATAAAAGTTTCACGTTATAACATAAAGGTTTCACGCTATAACATAAAGGTTTCACGTTACAACATAAAGGTTTCACGTTATAACATAAAGGTTTCACGTTATAACATAAAGGTTTCACGCTATAACATAAAGGTTTCACGTTATAACATAAAGGTTTCACGTTATAACATAAAGGTTTCACGTTATAACATAAAGGTTTCACGTTATAACATAAAGGTTTCACGTTATAACATAAAGGTTTCACGCTATAACATAAAGGTTTCACGCTATAACATAAAGGTTTCACGTTATAACATAAAGGTTTCACGCTATAACATAAAGGTTTCACGTTATAACATAAAGGTTTCACGTTATAACATAAAGGTTTCACGTTTATGTTATAACGTGAAACCTTTATGTTATAACGTGAAACCTTTATGTTATAACATGAAACCTTTATGTTATAACGTGAAACCTTTATGTTATAACGTGAAACCTTTATGTAAGAGTAAGACCTTGACGTCTCTTCACGCAGAGGCATTTAATCATAATCAGAATGTATATAGGTATACCTCAGGATTTGTATCTATAGTGTACATTTTTATTTACAACGGCATAGTAAGTGTGATGCTTTGTATATAGGCCTACACATTTGCAATCTGTGTACACGTCTGTATAGAACTGGATGATAGACGCTTAGTCCAGGGGTGTAAAAAGTACCCAGAAATTATACTTAAAGGGGAACTATTTTACTATTTCTTTCACTATTTGGGCACTTTTACACAATTCCTGTGAGTCTATGGAACACCTCTGTAATTATTATTTTTTTAATTCATTGTTTTGTATTTCTAATGAAGTACTGAAAAACAGCATTTTCTACCTCAAGATCTTAAGCCGTTTTGAGCCTGGGCACCTAAACCACGGTGGGGCCTGATGCCACACAGCCACATTATTATGCAGCGGTGTCTCTCTGACATCACAGATATGCACATTTTCAGATGACTCGGTTCAGTGAGGGTGAATATTGTGAGAGGAGAATTGGAAGAATGTGCCAATATGAGAATTAGAGACATAGATCATATTAATATAAGTCCACATAGCTATGAAACAATGCTAAACACTGAAAAAGGCCATTTATAAGATAGTTCCCCTTTAAGTGAAAGTATGGGTACCGTCTCAAAATCGTACTCAAGTAAAAGTCAGAGTATCTGGCTAAAAACACACTTGCGTAAAAGTCAAAAAGTGTCTACTTTTAAAAGTACTAAAAAGTAAAAGTAAAAAACTTTTTTTTAATCAAAGATCCCCGCTTTCTATAGTCTTGCACAAGAACCAATCAGCATGGGTATGGGCGGGTTAATTGCACATTGATGGGGATCTGATTGGCTGTTTTTAAATAAAGCGCGGCCGCAGGATTAATAACGTTATAGTGTTAGTTCGGCCAGAGAAACAAATATATACGAATACAAATGGTTGGACCTGCGAGATTTGTACTTTGTAGCTCTGCATTTTAAATGTAAGGAGTAAAAAGTATGTTTTTTTCCCTCTGAAATGTAATTGAGTAAAAGTACAAGGATACAAACCTAATAATACTCGAGTAAAGTACAAATCCACAAAAACAGTACTTAAATTAAGTGTTGTAACGAAGTACAATTACTCAAGTACTTTACACCCCTGGCACTTACACAGAACTCTTGATGATTACTGTAAGCATTATGCATAATGCCACTGGGCTGAAGGGACCTATCCAACAGAGCAGCCATATCATGCATCCCCACTTGGCTGTGTACTCGAGAAGAAGGGTGTCGTTATTATGACCCAGTATGTGGCAACACACAGATACAGTAGTATTATTATGTAGCAGCCGGCTTTGCACGCTTATACAGAGACATGCACTGCTGCAGGTGATCTGCACCGCACTATTGCACTATTTTACTCTGTCTATTTTTAGCTTACTCCTTTTATTATTGTCTATTTAAAACTGAATCAAACCATAAACAAGGGGGCCTGTTGGGATGTTGTTAGATCTAATGTGAAAAACTGTGATTTTATATGTCTGCACTTTGTCTGTGCTCATTTTATGTCTGTCTTTTTTTTCTGTTGTGAAGCACTTTGAGCGGCAGTTTCTGTATGAAAGGTGCTATACAAATAAAGTGTATTATTATTATTATTATTATTATTATTATTATTATTATTATTATTATTATTATTATTATTATTATTATTATTATTATTATTATTATTATTATTATTATTATTATTATTATTATTATTATTATTATTATTATTATTATTATTATTATTATTATTATTATTATTATTATTATATAAAAGCGCGTCACGCATGCGACTGTGATTCAATCCGACCCTCCGCTCCTTCGCACTCACTCACGCCCTGGAAATGTTGTGAGACAGCAGGCTAAATATAACCACAGAGACCCCCCTCCCTCCCCTGCGGTCTGCTCGCCCTCGCATAGCTCACATACACGGGCTGGAGTTGGAGAGAGTGAGAGGACAGCGCTCAGGTTTGACAAGTCTCAAAATAAAACTTTAGAGAGGGAGGGAGGGTTATTAAGGATACGCCGAAAAAAGCGACTTGAACGCGTCCACTTCGGAGGATGGAGGTAAACATTTGGATTATTTGTTTCATGTTGATTGATTGATTGATTGATTGATTGAAAACTTTATTTAACAGATTGCAGAATGGGTACAATACAGTATGGCTCAATACACACAATTGTTAAAGGGGATGCAGACCAGAAGAAAGACTTTCGTCTTGTTTACATCAGGGTCCCCCCTTTTCAATTCATCATGACATAATATGACATACATGACATACAGATAGACAGTACTGCTACATCTATTACATTTATGACATACCAGATTTGCAAATACAGTACTGTTTGTGATACAAAAAGAGTCTAAAAAAGAGAGTATATACATTTGACGAAGAAACTGTACATTGGAGGAGGTGGCTTTTTTATCATGCCAATTGTTTTTCTATTTGGCTGAGGGGCACATTATCTATACTTAGAGACTATAAGCTTGAAATCAAAGCCTGACTGAGACCATGCATAATAGCCGGATATCGTTGCTTTGTCAAAAGAAAATAATGCATGTATAGGCTAATGGGATTATAGTAATGTGATGACATTGTTGACCTAATTATTTTGATTAGTTAGGCTACACTATATGCTACTAATTAGGCCTATGTACTTGGCGCTGCTGTGATGGCTGCCTTTCTGATCGCTCCGACGAGACTGTGCTTTATTTTGTTAATTTTTATAGTATTAGGAGTTTTATTTGCACCAACTGTTGGTGCATTATATGTGTATGACCGTCAGTCAATCATTGACATTGGATTACGGGAAACTTACCAACTGGATTACTCGCTGGATCAACTTTCCGAACCACATCAATGGCCGGAAGAAATCCTCCGGAGACTAGGACCGGATCCTTTGTTCCTAGACCCCAGGAAAAGACGTCGAGGAAAAAGGTCTGGGATCCGAAACAGGCTGAGATCCAGACGACACCGTACACCACTTCCCAGTATATTGCTAGCCAATGTACAATCAATAGACAATAAACTGGATGACATCCGAGCAAGGATTCAATATCAAAGAGACGTTAGGGACTGCAATGTCCTTTGCTTCACCGAAACTTGGCTAACACCGGAGGTTCCAGATCACGCGATTCAACCAACGGATCACTTCTTTATCCATAGGAAGGATCGGACACAATCAGAGTCCGGTAAACAACGTGGTGGAGGTATTGCCTTCATGTTTAACAAAAATTGGAGTGATCCAACGAATGTGAAGGAATTATCCAACTACTGCTCCCCAGAACTGGAATATATAACCATCAAGTGTCGTCCTTTCTTCCTCCCGAGGGAGTTAACGGCGATCGTCCTGGTCGGAGTGTATATTCCACCGCAAGCCAACAACAACGCAGCGCTCTCCAGACTACACGACGAGGTAAATAATATACAAGCGACGAACGTTAACGCCGCCATTTTAGTACTGGGAGATTTCAATAGCGCCAATCTGAGAAAGGTATTGCCTGATTTCTACCAGCATGTGACTTGCAACACCAGAGGCGGTAACATCCTAGATCACTGTTACACGCAATTTAAAGGTGGCTACAAGGCTCATTCTGATAGTGGCTTTGGCAAGTCAGATCACGCATCCATTTTCCTTACACCAAAGTACAGACAAAGAATTAAAAGTACTCCCGTAGTCTCGCGAGAGGTGCAGAAATGGGATGTGACGTCAGAGGATACGATCCGGTCAGTGTTCCACAACACAGACTGGATTGTATTCCGCGACACAGATAACATTAATGCCTACACGGAGACAGTGCTGGACTATGTCTGTACTAGGGTGAAAGAAACAATCCCCACTACCAAAATGAAAGTTTACCCAAATCAAAAACCCTGGGTAGACAAATTCGTCCGTGAAGCCCTGAGAGAGCGCACCAAAGCATACAATGACGGCCTAGTGGCAGGCAACATGAATGACCACAAGGTGGCGCAACACAACGTAAGGAGGACAGTGTCAGAGGCCAAACGGCGCTACAGGGATAAAATTGAACTCCAGTTTGAACAAGCTGACTCTAGAGCTATGTGGCAGGGGCTCAAAACGATGACAGACTACAAAGGCGCCTCCCTCAAACTGAACAATGACATCTCCTTAGCAAACGACCTCAATACCTTCTATGCGAGGTTTGATGCTGGTAATAACAACACCAGCTCACAAGCCTCGGCAATGGGGGGGGGGGGGGTCGGCTGCTGATGGAGGCGCAGTGTTCAGGGTAACAGAGCATGAGGTGAGGCGGACCTTTAAAAAAGTGAATATCAGGAAGGCAGCAGGTCCGGACGGCATCCCCGGCCGCGTCCTAAAAGTCTGTGCCGACCAACTGGCCCCAGTATTCACTGACATATTTAACCTGTCCTTAGAACAGGCTGTCATCCCCACCTGCCTGAAGAAGTCCACTATTATCCCTGTACCCAAAAAATCCAAGCCTGCTTGCCTCAACGACTACCGCCCTGTAGCTCTCACCTCCATAGCCATGAAGTGCTTTGAGAAGCTAGTAAAGGGCTACATCTGCTCCTCCCTCCCCATCAACATGGACCCCCTGCAATTTGCATACCGCCCCAACAGGTCCACGGAGGACGCCATATCCCATGTGCTGCACACAGCAGCATCACACCTGGACAAGAGGCAGGGGAACTATGTGAGAATGCTATTCATCGACTACAGCTCGGCATTCAATACCATAGTCCCCTCCATACTCATAGCCAAGCTCAGGGACCTGGGCTTGGGCTATGACCTCTGCCAGTGGGTCTTGGACTTCCTGACTGGCAGACCCCAGGTGGTGAGAGCAGGCAACTGCACCTCCTCATCCATCACCCTCAACATAGGGGCCCCCCAGGGCTGTGTTCTGAGTCCCCTCCTCTACTCCCTGTACACACACGACTGTGTGGCTCAGCGGAGTAGCAATACAATCGTCAAATTTGCTGACGACACAGTGGTGGTGGGCCTGATCTCTGCCAACGACGAGAGGGCCTACCTGGAAGAGGTCAAGGTCCTGGCGGGATGGTGCCAGGAAAACAGCCTCTCCCTGAACGTCAGCAAAACAAAGGAGATGATTGTGGACTTCAGGAGGTCGGGGGTCAAGGACTACAGCCCCCTCAGCATCGACGGGGCACCGGTTGAGAGAGTCAACAGCTTCAAGTACCTCGGAGCCCACATATCCGAGGACTTGAAATGGACCATACACATTAACAGTGTGGTGAAGAAGGCACGACAACGCCTCTACTTCCTCAGGCGCCTAAGGAAGTTCCAAGTCAGCCAGAAGATCCTTAAGAACTTCTACTCATGTACAATAGAGAGCATCTTGACCGGCAACATCACCTCCTGGTTTGGGAATAGCACTGCAAAAGACCAAAGCAGACTACAAAGAGTGACACGTTCAGCCGAACGCACAATTGGAGGGGGGCTCCCCACTCTCCAGAACATTTACAACAAGCGTTGCAAGGGGAAGGCTAAGAGAATTATTAAGGACTCGAGCCACCCGAACAACTGCCTCTTTGAACTGCTGCCGTCAGGCAAGCGACACAGGAGTCTCAAGGCGAGCACAGAAAGACTCAGAAGTAGCTTCTATCCCCAGGCCATCAGGCTGCTAAACGAACAATGAATGAACACTACACAACAACAACCACCAAACACACATAGCACACACATCCACACGCACACACTCACTTTAAACAAACACACTGTAGCACCCACTACACACACTTTATAGCACACACCCACTTTAAACAAACACACTGTAGCACCCACTCCCCACACTTTATATTTATGGATGAAGGATTGCACTACAACTCGTACACCTTACTGTAAATTGTACCTAAAATTGTACCTCATCCCATTTCTGCTTTGCACTAGATAGTACTGTACATTAGTACACTGCATAGTATTGTGTATTGTATATTATATGGTAACTCAGAACATTGTACATATGTCTATACCGAACAACTGTGACCTCATTCTTCTTCTAAATTCATGCTATATTATGTTATTATGTTATTTGATACTATCTTGTCTAGCACAGTCTCTGGAGCGTAACAGTAAGAAGCATTTTGTATGAAAGTATTCTGTACTTCTGCATGACAACTATTAAAGAACTTGAACTTGAACTACTGTTTATAAGGTAAACACCAGTAGGTAACGGATTTTTGAAAGTAACCTCAAATCTGGTAAAATAAATAAATACCCCACTAAGAATTGTAATATCTTCAACACACACACGCACGCACGCACACACACACACACACACACACACACACACACACACACACACACACACACACACACACACACACACACACACACACACACACACACACACACACACACACACACACACACACACACACACACACACACACACACACACACACACACACACACACACACACACACACACACTAAAAAATAAATAACGATAGCCTAAATTAAATATCCATTACGAGATTTATTTGACCATGTAAATATTCTATATTACCCTCAGTAGTTGGACTTTTGGAAAATAATCTTTTGGGAACTTTTCTTTTGCCCATAATAACTCAAAATACAATTATCCTTTACTCCAGTGTGTACAAATATTGCACACCTAGCCTAAACATACCCCTTTAGTCTCAAGTTATGTAAAACTCACATTGATCTGTTATTCCTTGTATCCTAGGCTTGAAAGCCAAGTCGTCTAGCCGCGAGGTGCCATACTGCAATCATAGATGTGTGCCTAGAAGCAATACTGTAAACCTAAATGAGATTAGATTAAATTGTATTGTCATTGCACAGCACAAGTACAGTACAACGAAATTAAGTTAGCATCTAACCAGAGATGCAAATAAATAGTAAAGTGTATTGTAGTATACAGTCTAACATGTGCATAGGAGTATATGAATGAAGCTACAGAGTAAATATGCAAATATTAACAGATTGCAGAATGGGTACAATACAGTACGGCTCAATACACACAATTGTTAAGGGGATGCAGACCAGAGAAAGACATTTGTCTTGTTTACATCAGGGTCCCCCATTTTCAATTCATAGTGACATTTATGACATACACAACATACATGACATCATGACATTTATGGCATAGGGATATACATGACATACAGGTATATAGTACTGTTACATTTGTGATATATGATATGCAAATATACAGTACTGTTACCCATAGATCCTAACAGAGAATATATATGATGGGGAGGAGACTGTCTATTAGGGGGGGGGGGTTGGACATTTACAGGGGCCAGTTTAGAAGTGCAGCCTCCCGTAGGTGCTCTTTGAGAGTGGTGGTTTTGAATGTGGGTAGGGATTCACATCTTTTTACGGCTGTGGGTAGGTCGTTCCACATTGTTGTGGCATAATTGCAAAGCGTGTTTAGTCCCTTGTTTGAGCCGAATCTGGGTTGGACATGATTTGTGGAGCTCCCTCTGGTGTTGTGGTCGTGGTATTCACTGACCGTTGGGAAGTATTTTGACATGTGGGTACCTGAGTGGTGTAGTGTATCTTGTAGACCAGGCCCATTGCAAGTTGCTGTACTCTACTCTAAGCCACCCTAGGTTGTCAAAGTGGGCAGGGGTAAGGTGGGTTCTAGGAGTAAGGTCAAGCAGTAGTCTGACCAGTTTGTTTTGTGATGTTTGTAATTTAGTTTTTAGCGCCTTTGAGGTGCTTTGGTACCATGAGGTGCAAGCATCGTCGTAGTACCCTTGAATCATACATGGATTAAGGATTTGCAACATCATGATTTTCATGGAATCCTGGCTTAATTGTCGGATTCATAACAGTGTTATTGAGCTACCAGGCCACACTCTCTCTACAGGGTCGACAGAACGAACAGCTGATGGCTCCACAAGAGGACACAAAAACACTAGACCATGTTTACAAAGCTGTCCACCTCCCCCACCTGGGACAATCAGACCAACGTTCTCTATTCCTTCTACCCAAGTACACCCCACTCATCAAACTTGTGAAGTCCTCAATTAGAACAGTCACCGGAGTATGTTTGCCACCCAGCAGGCCACCCTGGACTCAAATACTTACATTGACTCCCACACCTCATCCGTTGTGGACTACATCGACTCCCATCATCGACAGTGTCGCCACCCTTAAACAGATCACTACATTCCCCAATCAGAAGCCGTGGATGAGCAGAGAGGTCCGTATACTACTAAAGGCACGTGATACCGCTTTCAGACAGATATACGGTTCAGCCAGGGCTAATAGGGGGCCAATAGGGGAATAAAGCGGGCACAGCGGGCACAGCCACAAGAGCATTTCAACAACTCCGACCCCTGACGCGCACGTGGCAGGGCATCCAGGCCGCATCTATTCTTATCCTAACGGATTTATGCTTTTGCGTTTGCGTTTTGCGAATCTGATTGGCCACTGACGTTTCTGGTCATGTGACATGTGCGCCCAATCGCGTGACGCGCCCATTTCCGCCTCGAACAGCCTGCAAACTACCTAACGCCTAGTTTATCATTGGTTAAGCTTAAGCGACTCTTTCGAAGTTGGTTAAGGTTAGAGTTTGGAATCAGGGCTGGCGTAATATAGCCCCCGCTCTAAGACAAACTCTAACCTTAACCAACTTCGAAAGAGTGCCTAAGCTTAACCGGCGAAAGAACTTGCCATCACACGATTGCCGCGACCAGAAACGTCAGTGGCCAATCAGAGCGCAAAACGCGAACGCGGAAGCATAAATCCGTTAGGATAAGAATAGACGCATCCAGGCCATCACAGACTATAAACCCGCCAACAACTCTCCCCCAACCACTGACCCCTCCCTCCCTGATGAGCTCAATAACTTTTATACCCGCTTTGACAGGGACATCCACGATGAGGTGCCCACCAAGGCTGCTCTCCCTGCTGACTTCCACCCCTCCCTCCCTCTCTCCCCCACCGACGTGTGTGCCGCACTGAGCGTGACTAACGCATGTAAGGCAGCTGGCCCTGATGGCATCCCCCGGCCGTGTGCTCAGGAGCTACACTGAGCAGCTGACCGACCGACGTCTTAACTGACATCTTCAACCTGTCACTCACCAGTTGGCCCAGCATGCTTTAAAACCACCAGTGCCGAAACACTTTTCTGCCACGAGCCTCAATGACTTCCGCCCTGTTGCACTCACTCACCCCCATCATCATGAAGTGCTTCCAGAGGCTGGTGCTGGCTCACCTCAGATCTGGCCTTTCACCCTCACTGGACACTACAGTCACCAACATGCCTACCGCGAGAACAGGAGCGTGGAGGACGCTCCGTGCTACATTCCGCCCTCTCCAACCATTCATGAGGGCTCAGCATCCAACTCATCTCCAAACTTGGTGACCTCGTGGAAACCAAGGACCTCGACATTAACCCCTCTGTCTGCAATGGCATTTGGCAAGAAGAATCCAGCTCGATTGGTCGATGCTATACTGGAGTGATCGTGTATTACTCGAAAAGGGGAAAAAAACTCAAAATAAAATTATAATTTAAATAAAGTTTAATATCGCTGCTGGCGGGACAAAACCTCGTAACTCCATTTTATTTATTTTTAAAAAAATTTTATCAACTCAGTAGATCATCCTCCATGTGTGTGTGGTTTTGCAAAGTCTACACAATGGGAAAGCATTAAACCAATCATCTGTCTAAACCTCGTAACTCTATTCGCCCTCAAATCTGTGTTCGTTTTTTTCATCTGCTGAAAAGTTGGGTTTTTGGAGTTACAAGGTTTTGTCCCGCCAGCAGCGATATTTTTTCTCACATTTCTTTTGTTTTTTTTACTTATTTTTGTTTATTCACGTATATGTTTAAGGAAACCAACAAACAGTTATAATCTTACACTAATCTAACTAATGGACCTCAGTTTGTTAGAATAGACAATCTCACCTCCTCCACCCTCACCCTGAACAACGCCGGCGTCCAGCAAGGCTGTGTGACGTGCTGAGCCCCCTCCTCTCCTCACTCTTCACCCATGACGGCACTCCTCCTGTACACGGCGTCAACACCGTTATCAAGTTTGCAGACGACAAACGTGCAGTCGGCCTACGGGGAGGAGTTCCAGCGCGTGGCGTGGCGTGGCGTGGCGTGGCGTGGCGTGGCGTGCTGACAACAACCTGGCCCTCAACACCAAGTAAAACCAAAGAGCTCATGGTGGACTTCAGAGAGACTATCGATGGGACAGAGGTTGGGTGTGTCTCCAGCTTCCACATCTCCGAGGACCTCTCTTGGACCCTCGCCACCTCGCCACTGGTCAGATATATCCATATCTGTCTGAATATACCTGCATATAATCCTTCTATATACCTACTTATACACCTGTATATAACCCACACAACTCTGCATGATAGCATGTACAATAATGCTGTATATATATATATATATATATATACTTATTCTTACCGTATATATAATTTTTTTTTTTTATCTTTTCCCCCCTCCTTTTTCCTCCGATTTTCTCCCATCCCAATGTTAGTCGTTATGCCAATTCCCAATCCCCTTCCTGGTCGCTGCGCACTTACCCCCCACAGTCGGTCTGGGAGAGTGGAGGCTATCACGTGCTTCCTCCGACACACGTCTAGCCAATCAACCGCTTCTTTTCACCTGGCAGCGCAGATTCTCACTGAGAGGGCGTAGCGTGTGGGAGGATCACACTATCCCACTTAGATCCTATCCGCGCTGAGCAGGCGCCCCGACCGAACTGTAGGAGTCGCTGTTTACAATGACCCGGACCCACCCCGCCAGCTTCTCCCACCCTCTAATACTGCCAATTGTATTAGTGTGAACGGCCAGCCAAGCTGGTGACAACCCCGGAGATGTGAGCTGGACTCGAACAGGCGAATCCAGCCGCTCCGGGGTTGGTGACGAACGCAATCTCTGTTACGCCACCTGACCGCCCCTATATATAATCCTTTTTAATAATAATAATAATAATAGCTTAATTTTATATAGCGCCTTTCAAAAGACCCAAGGTCGCTTTACATAGGGAGGGAAATAACAAAAGTAACAAACATAGTGGACAGACACAACATAAAAAGTGAGAAATTAAGGGGTTAAAGGCCAAGTTGAAGAGGTGGGTTTTGAGCAGTTTTTTTAATGAGTCCAGAGTTGGGGCGTTGCGGAGTTCTGCGGGGAGGGAGTTCCAGAGGGTGGGAGCTGCCACACTGAAAGCTCTGTCCCCGAAGGTCCTATATTATCTATCTGTCTGTCTGTCTGTCTGTCTGTCTGTCTGTCTGTCTGTCTGTCTGTCTGTCTGTCTGTCTGTCTGTCTGTCTGTCTGTCTGTCTGTCTGTCTGTCTGTCTGTCTGTCTGTCTGTCTGTCTGTCTGTCTGTCTATCTATCTATCTATCTATCTATCTATCTATCTATCTATCTATCTATCTATCTATCTATCTATCTATCTATCTATCTATCTATCTATCTATCTATCTATCTATCTATCTATCTATCTATCTATCTATCTATCTATCTATCTATCTATCTATCTATCTATCTATGTACATATCCCTTACCTACTCTTACTAGTTACACTGCTCGCCAGTGTGCCTTACTACCATAGTGTCTTTATACCTATATCACTGTACATATTAAAACTACAGCTTTGTACATATGTAACGGTTGTGACAACGTCACCTCAAACTTCGATGCCACGAGGGAGATTCGAACACGGGTCTGCCACGCCGCGTGCAACAGCACAGACCGCTATACCAAGAGGTGAATTCACTTCTTTGTACCGTGTCTAATGCGTCTTTTGAGGATGTGAGAGTGAGTTTAACCCATAGCACCGCTACTCACCCCAGCCCTTCTTGACTGCGCTTCACGATACCATCCGTTACACATACATCTGATTAGCATTATTAATACTCAGTAGTACTAATTTATATATTTTATACCCAGTTTAATCACCTGTACATTGTATATTACTGTCGCATTTTACTGTTACATTTGCACTCATTGTACTGTACTTGTGCTGTATAATGACAATACATTTGAATCTAATCTAATATACAGATATTTATGCATATTTATATATATATCAATTAAATTATATATGGTGTATAGAGTCTTATTGCACATCGCTATCATACAGTGTTATATGGATATACTATAGATTGAGGTACAATAGGTAGTTATGAGTACATTGTAAGACAGTTGTAGACAGTGTAAGTAGGGATGTTCGATATTGGCTTTTTTACCGATACCGATATACCGATATTGTCCAACTCTTAATTTCCGATACCGATATCAACCGATATCACATTTTAATGCCGATATCGGCCGATAATATCGGTAGGCCGATAATATCGGACATAATTTCTATAGAAATGTAAAAAAAAAAGAAAATTAAATTTTGAAAACCGATACCGATATTTTCCGATATCACATTTTAATGCCGATATCGGCCGATAATATCGGTAGGCCGATAATATCGGACATCCCTAAGTGTAAGCAATTGGATTGAGTATAGGCAGCAGAGTTCAGAGTTCATACGGTATGGAGAGTGTGTATGTGTGTGTGTGTGTGTGTGTATGTGAGAGAGAGAGAGAGAGAGAGAGAGAGAGAGAGAGAGAGAGAGAGAGAGAGAGAGAGAGAGAGAGAGAGAGAGAGAGAGATTGAGTCCATGGGGGGGGGGGGGGGTGTCTGTCACGGCGATGCAGAGTTCAGTGAGATGACAGCTGAGGGGAAGAGGTTGTTCCTGAGCCTCCTGGTCCTGGAATCGAGATCGCTATAGCGCTTGCCAGGGGGCAAGGAGGGCAGACAAGTCTGCGATTGGAGTGAGAGGTGTCGTCCTTGATGACGCTGCGTTCCTCAGACACTGTTTGTGTTGAATAATAGTCTCAATTGCAAAGAGTGGTGCGGCACCGGTGATGCCTGTTTCACCACCTTCTGCGGTGCTTCTCCGGTTAGAAGGAGAGCAGGCGCCATACCAGACTGTGATGAATTATTAGACCAGGGGTCTCAAACTCACGGCCCGCGGGCCAATTGCGGCCCGCTGGATGATAATATTTTGCGGCCCCCTACTTGACATCAAAGTAAAAAAAAGAAAATTAATATTCTTTAAAAAAATATATATTTTAAATCTTTTTTTTTTTTTATGTTGTGGGACTTGTACAGCACTTTGTTCAACTTTGTCAGTGCTGTAAAGTTTAAACCTTTTTAAATCTTAGACAAACGAAACACTTTGCTTTCATGAAATATTGTAAGCCGTCATTTGAGGCTTTATATAAAAGCAGCACAATGAACACAAATCTGTCAGTGCCGAGTCCGACCTCATCTTAGATAACAAACAGCATTGCTTGTTGTAGTTAAGAGGCAGAGTTAATTTAGCAAAAAAATAATTAAATAAAAAAATCATATATATATACCGGTATATAATATTTGATGCGGCCCAGCCTCACCCAGCCTCACCCAGACTCTACCTCCAGCGGCCCCCAGGTAAATTGAGTTTGAGACCCTTTTATTTTAGAGCACAGGTTTACAATGTTCTTCAGCCAGTACCCAGACCAAGTGAATCTTATCCTGGCCACGGACCAAGGGTCATTTCAACATCCTGGTCAGCCTACTCTTTGTCTTGTGATGACGACACATCAGAAGCACATCTCTGCCAGACGTTTCCCAACCACTGCTCCCAACCTCTATAATTCTGTGCCCCCAACCCATACCATAGTTTAAGAAATGCTGGTTTGGAGCGTTCTTCAACTATTGGCCATAGTGATTCTTGTTGGCAGTAGTGTAATACAGGAATGAACGGGTTAACGGTTTTTATTTATTTTTTGTTCCGTTGCAGCCAACTGTTCAGCAGGGGTTTTTCACATTTGAAAGCTTCTTTCTTGTGACCTAATGTGATTTTGTGGCCTAATGTGTATTGATTGATTGATTTTTTTTTATTGAATACTTTATTTTGACACAATCGTAGTGCAAACATTTAAAAGACAAAACAATAACAGTGTCAATACGCTGGTCAAAAATGGATAAAACACAATAAAGCCAAGGCTTGTTTCCATTGTGGTCCACTGTGTGCTTATTTACATTTACATTTACATTTAGTCATTTAGCTGACGCTTTTATCCAAAGCGACTTACAAGTTCTGTACGACAAGCCATCAGGAAGGGCACAACTCTATCAGCTGAGCAACAATGTTCATCAAAGTGTTGAGTGCTACAGTGTAGGTTAGTTTATTAGGACAAGTGCATGACAGTACGGTTAGTTAGGGTTAGATTTTTTTTTATAGTTTTTTTTTTAATTCAGATAATGGTTGAAGAAGTGCGTCTTTAGTCGACGGCGAAAGATTGGACGTGATTCGGCTGTCCTAACTGGGGTGGGTAGTTCATTCCACCATTGTGGGGCAAGGACTGAGAATAGGCGACTTCTCTTTGATGACCCTCCCGGAGCTTGGATAGGAGTAGGTCTGAGGCGGCCAGAAGATGCAGAGCGTAGGGGTCTTGAGGGTGTGTAGTTAGAGACCATTGACCGGAGGTAGGCGGGAGCGGTTCCCTTTGCCGCACGGTATGCTAGGTCGAGGGCCTTGAAGCGGATTCGTGCAGCAATGGGGAGCCAGTGCAGATCCCTAAGAAGTGGGGTGACATGGGCCGACTTCGGTAGGTTTGAGATCAGGCGGGCCGCTGCGTTCTGAATGAGTTGAAGAGGCTTAGTGGCAGTGGCCGGGAGGCCAGCGAGCAGTGCATTGCAGTAGTCGAGGCGGGAGATGACTGTTGATTGGACGAGGAGTTGGGTGGCTTCTTTTGTCAGGAAGGGGCGGATCCTTCTGACGTTGCTCAGGAGGAATCGGCAGGTTCTGGTCGTCGCTGCGATGTGAGCAGAGAAGTTCAACTGGTCGTCGAGGACAACACCAAGGTTCTTGGCGGTCGGGGACGCAGTCACAGCTGCATTCTCGACTGTGATTGAAAGGTCGGTTAGGGGGGAGGATTTGGCCGGCAGGTGGAGCAATTCTGTTTTGCTTAGGTTCAGTTTGAGGTGGTTGGTCGTCATCCAGGCGGAGATGTCGGACAGACAGGCCGAGATCCGCTCAGAGACGTGGATATCTGAGGGAGGGAAGGAGAGGAAGAGTTGAGTATTGTCGGCATAACAATGGTAGGAGAAGCCATGAGACGTGATACTGTTACCCAGTGATTTAGTGTAGAGGGAGAAGAGAAGGGGTCCTAAAACCGAGCCCTGGGGGACACCCGTCCGCAGGGGGCGGGTGGCCGACAGGGTCCCTCTCCATGACACTTGGTAGGAGCGGTCATTGAGGTATGATGACCGCTTATCGTGCAAAGTAACCATCTTTTCTAGGCCCTTGACCAACTAGGTCATATACATGTAAGGTTATGTTATCTTAGTCCGACTAGCATCATACAAAACTGAAATTGCCCAGTGACCCTGTTTTTAGTGGGTGTTGCACACACCTTTAATCCGTAATTAATAATTTCCTTCCCTTTCCTGGCTATCCCACACCGAAGAGTAAAATATTTGGCAACACATTATGTAGACCCAAAATGTACAGCGAATCAGGGAAATCCTGAACGTTTTAATCTGAAGACATTTCCCCCCAGTGCCTAAATAACACTTAAATATGCCAAATCCATACAAGGATCCATACAAAACCCATTTTTCATAATATGTCCCCTTTAAACTTCTGTCATCTTAATCTCACATGTTGCCACTATGAGGCAGGCATGCAGAATGTGACAGAATGGAGGAAGGTTGAGTGTGACTGAATGCATGCTGTGGTCATTTACATACTAACCTTTCATCTGTATGCCATAGATAGACCATTTCTGCAGCGGTCGCTTTGGTGAAAGACATTCAGAAGTTAACCGGAATTTGTGTTTTCATGTATTCCTTCTTAGATATACTCAAACACGGCAGCCCTACTACACATGCTAGGTCACCAGCACACGGCCACCTGCAGTGCACCGCACCACCACTG
>NW_028171919.1:20000-42500 GCF_963971535.1 Notolepis coatsorum
CATGTGTAGTTGGGAAAGGGAGAGAGAGCATGTGTAGTTGGGAAAGGGAGAGAGAGCTGCATGTGTAGTTGGGAAAGGGAGAGAGAGCGAGAGAGAGAGAAAGAGAGAGAGAGAGAGAGAGATATGACAGAGAGAGATAGGACAGAGAGAGATAGGACAGAGAGAGAGAGAGAGATAGGACAGAGACAGAGGGAGAGATATATGACAGAGACAGAGAGAGAGAGAGGACAGAGAGAGATAGGACAGAGACAGAGACAGAGAGAGAGAGAGAGAGAGAGAGAGAGAGAGATTTTTTTGATTTTATAAGAAAACTTTATTTATATACTAATACTACAAATGATGCAACAATACAATAAAAATAAATACTTTACATCTTAAAAAAAAAAAAAAAAAAAAGTGCATTTTTAAACTGCAAACTCCAAACCACATAACCATAATAATAATAATTCCTAGGGTTGGTATAAATGGTGGGTGCTCACTAGGGATGCCCCGATCGATCGGCCACCGATCGTTATCGGCCGATAATCAGTATAAATATGCGATCGGGGAATTCCGATAATGAGTCATATTCGCCGATCGCGGAAACTGATCAAGTGGATATCTCACTCGCTTTGTCTCAGACGCACAGGACCTGCAAACTGCTCCTCCTCCCTAGCCCCGCCCGCCCCCCGTGTAGAGTTTGTAAACAAAGAGGTGCGGCTCCTCTGCTCGAGTCTGTAGTGCATTCGACCTGCGCTAAGTTAGCTACCTAGCTATCGTTACTGTTTAAACAAAATTACCCAGTCAACTATTCACGTTTAGTAGGCATTGTCTAACGGTATTTAGCCGGCTAGCTACCGATAGCTCCTGATATCAACAAATGATCCAGAAAATCTAGTAGTCCATGTTCATACCTCCGGTAGCTTGCGTTAGCTTGCGTTAGCTGACGTTAGTTTACTGTTCAAAACGAAATGTCCCATTGAACTAAAGTTCTGTCTTAACGTCATCTAGCCGGCTAGCAGTAGCTACAGATAGCTCTTGATATCAATGTCTTATAACATTGATTTAATGCGTATTCGAGCTGAGGGCTTGCTGAATGTGAAATGACCAAAGCATAACGTTACCAATAGGGTCCCGCTGCAGCGCCGGAGAATCCTTTTTGGAGCTGGGCTACTAGAGTACACACAGACAGTGGAGCTGTTTGCAGATAGCGAGCATTTTGACTTGTTGCGTGGTGGCGATGTCTCGCAGATAATACAAGTACAAGTCTAATTATATAATATATATATTTTATAAAAAAAAAAAAAAAAACTTTTTATATAAAATAATTTTTAATTTCTTTTTAATCAAAAACGATCGGTATCGGATCGGTATCGACCGATATGGCTCACGACGATCGGTGATCGGTATCGGTGGCAAAAAACGTGATCGGGGCATCCCTAGTGCTCACGTAGGGGACACCGGTGCTGAATTTGAATTGTAATGTCATGTGAATTTTCCCCTGTGAAAAGCTTTCTAAGTGATCCAAGGTTCTGGGTGCATCAGAGAGAGAGAGAGAGAGAGAGAGAGAGAGAGAGAGAGAGAGAGAGAGAGAGAGAGAGAGAGAGAGGAGGAGAGAGAGATGAGAGAGAGAGAGAGAGAGAGAGAGAGAGAGAGAGAGAGAGAGAGATAGGAGAAAGAGAGAGATAGGACAGAGAGAGAGATACAGAGAAAGAGAGATAGGACAGAGAGAGAGAGAGAGAGAGAGAGAGAGGAGAGAGAGGAGAGAGAGAGAGAGAGAGAGAGAGAGAGAGAGAGAGAGAGAGAGAGAGAGAGAGAGAAGAGAGAGAGAGAGTGTGCCTGGCCTCCGGTGAGAGTGTGTGTGCCTGGCCTCCGGGTTATGTGATTTCATTATCTGTTGAATGTCAGCAATGTGAGCCCTTCAACCAACAGGGATGAGGATCAACCCCCACGTCAACAGCTGTGTGTGTGTGTGTGTGTGTGTGTGTGTGTGTGTGTGTGTGTGTGTGCGCGTGTGTGTGTGTGCGTGTGTGTGTGTGTGTGTGTGTGTGTGTGTGTGTGTGTGTGTGTGTGTGTGTGTGTGTGTGTGTGTGTGTGTGTGTGTGTGTGTGTGTGTGTGTGTGTGTGTGTGTGTGTGTGTGTGCGTGTGTGTCGTTGGAGGGAAGGTGTGAGGCCACTGCTGTCTGCTGTGTCAAGTCAATAGTTTTATTTGTCACGGCATACAAGCATACAGTGAAATGCGGGAGGTCATGCCCCCAGCGATGGTGCAATAATACAAGTAATAAGAATAAGACATTTGTGCAATAATACAAGTAATAAGAATAAGACATAACAGGTATAATGTACATAAAGTTTACAAAAAGCATGGTAAGACATGCTAAGGTCCTGCGATAGTGCAATACAATGTTAGCTACGGATGAGGCACTGGGTCTTATGTACACTACTATACAATACTATACTATACAATCTACAGTTATACTATATATCCTTATGCTAACTTGCTATATCCATCTATTTACTATACAAGAACCCAGGGCCGGACTGGGGAAATAATTCATTCCGGGAGATATAGCGCGAAATATAGCCCCAATCAGGCCACTTTTTAAGCGGGGGGTCTGGGGGTCCGCCACCAGGATTTTTTTTGTTACAAAGACTTAATTTCCTGCATTCTGGTGAATTTTAGTGCATGTGAATCACAAACTAATGAGCCAACAATTGCTTAGTACAATGTACTGTTATGGACCTCAAATAAAACTGTTGTGGCACTAGCAAATGCTACTTCTCTCCACCTTCAAAAAGAAAAAAGCAAGAGCACAACATATTTTTCTATTTACTATTATAATACAGTTAACCACTCTCTCCTGTAAGGGCCTTTCTTTTTCTTTGTTTTATCCCTCTCTCCTCCACCCTTTCTCTTTCTTCCACTGTCCATCTTGACATCAACGTTAATTGACTTTCGCTCTACTGTATCTCTCCCCGAGTCCCTCACTACCTGGCTCACTGCCTGGCTGTTATTCTGCATCTGAGTGCCGTCTGCCATTCCATTCGCCGCCTCCGCTGTCAATCAGTTGTATCGCCTGGTCCCGCCTCCACCAATCACAAGCGGCAGCACGGCTCCATTGTGTGTGTGTGTGATCCGCGTGAGGGAGAGAGTCAGATAGTTCTCCAACTCTGTCGCAGACAGTGAAATCCTGGTTATTCCCCACCCACCTAGGTTATCTAACTATCGCGCCGCGCCGCCGCCACAACTAGAAACAATGGCCTCGCAAAAAAAAAATAATAATAATAATTTTTTTTTTTATATATAATTATTATTTTTTTAATCTGTGCAGGCCAGGCCACCGGGAAAACTCCCGGTGCTCCCGATGGCCTGTCCGGGCCTGCAAGAACCACTCCTGTTCTTTTTTTATTTAAAGTGACCTTTTCATTGTGTAAAGTGACCGTTGAGTGTGAGCGTGTGCAGCATGTGTGTGTGTGTGTGTGTGTTCCTGCTAAAGTGACTGTTAAGGCCCTCCCATAGTCGAGCAGACTGTACACAGAGCAGACTCCGCGGAGGTCCGCACGGACTCAAAGGGAGTCAAAGCAGACCCACAGCAGAGTGCAAAGTGCGAAGCTCCTATTTTCTGACGCGCGGACGTCCGCTGAGATCAAAAGCTCAAAGAGTCCGCGCGGACCTCCGCGGCGCGGAGTCTGTTCTGTGTACAGTCCTGCTCGACTATGGGAGGGCCTTCAGAGTGTGAGCGTATACAGTATGTGTGTGTGTGTGTGCTCATGTGTGCTTGTGTGTGGAGAGTTCAGTGTTCCAGACTCTGTGAAGGCAGACACTGAAAGGACAAGGAGATAAAGGAGGAGGCAGAGCCAGTGGGCTGGTTTGATTTGAGACTTATCTCTTGGAGGAAGTCCTCCAGCGGACTATCGTACAAAAAAAAACAATAAATGAATCATTAAAAAAAGAATGTAAAAAAAAAAAAAAATCATATATATTTTTTTTTACACATTTCCATTTGAGGTTCTGCATCAGACCGGTTTCGACTAGAATTTTCAGAACGGAAAATTCTACTGATGATGTCACCACCGTCCTTGCGTCCGCTTGCTTGTCGAAGACACCATAGATTTATATAGAACACTATATAGCTTGCCCGCGCTGCCGGCCAATGGAGAGCGACGTCACTGAACCGCCGCCATCTTGCGTAGGTCAGCCTTGAGTGAGAGTGAGTGAGCTGCACAGACAACAGACAACGTTTTTTTTTTTTTTTTTTTTTTAACAATATATTTATTGGGTTTTAGTTTGCAAATTACAACATGTATATCAGCAGAGCAGTATTCAGCAAACATTTTCACCCCGTTCTCCCTCCCCTAACCCCACCCCACAAAATAATAATTAACTTCAAAAACAGGTTCACATAGGAAGGATACAGATTTAAATAAAAAATAAACATAAATAAATAATAATACAACCAAAATGTTTTACACATTAAGTAAAGGGTGTTTCTTGTCGTTTTTACACAATGATAAGAGTTGTCCCACAGTACTCCCCCTAATCCCGTTCTTGTTGAAGCAAGTTCCCAACATTCGTATTATGCTTTAAGAAGTACACAAATGGTCCCCAGGCATTATCAAACATTTTTTGTTTACGTCTAACAATATACACCATCTTTTCCATTGACATATTTGAAGCCATTTCTTTAATCCACATACCAATTCTTGGTCCATCAACATTTTTCCAATTAAGAGCTATTACACGTTTTGCTTGTAATATGCACATATCTATAAATCTAAACTCTTTGCGTTGTAGATGTGGGGTGGTAGGATATAAACCAAGAATAAAAAGCTTGGGATTCAATGGCAACTTCTTTGATAAGATTTGATCGATCAGATCAATAACATCTTGCCAGAAGGTTTTCACTTTCACACATTCCCATATGCAGTGGAACAGTGTCCCCCTTTCCTCACTACACTTAATACAAGTATCTGGAATATTATCATTAAACTTATGCAATTTAACAGGAGTTATATATGTACGCATCAGCCATTTATATTGTATACGTTTTAGGTTGCTACTGACTGTCTGACTCTGTGCCTCTTTACATGCCACGCTCCATTCTTCTAAAGATATTTCCTCCTCTATGTCTTCGTTCCATTGATTCAGTTTTGATTCAGATGATTCATCTGAACCAGATACAAATAAGTCGTATAGCATTGAAATTAGACCTTTACCATAACAGTGTCTAGTGACTGCTACCTCTAAGATGGAAATGTTCGGTATATCCAATGAATGGTTCTGAGATGATATAAAACTCCTTAGCTGAAGATATTTAAAAAAGTGATGTTTCGGAATATCATATTTTGTAGATATTTCCTCAAAGGACATGAATACTTCATCCTCCTCCCTGTATACGTCTTGCACTTTCTTTAACCCCTTTTCAGCCCATACTTTAAATCCACTATCGTTTTGCCCTGATTTAAAATTGGCATTGCCCCAAATAGGACTGAACCTGGATCGGGACGAATTTATATTCAAATATTTGAGTGCGTCAAACCACACATCTATCATGTTTAAAATAATGGGGTTGTCTGTATTTTTCTTCAGATATTTACGGTCTCCAGAGTACAAATACAGGTGCAAGGGTAAGCTCGGTTTAACAGAGCAGGATTCTGAATGGATCCAAGCAGGGGGATTCTCCGATGAGAAGTAAAACATGATCGTCCGCAGTTGTGCTGCCCAGTAATACCATTGGATATTTGGGCATTTCAGGCCTCCTCGGTCATATGGTAGGTAAAGTAGAGATAGACGTAATCTGGGGCGTTTATTTTGCCATATAAAGTTGGTAAACAGTTTCTTGATTCTTGTGAACAAAGACGAGGGGGGGGGTAAAGGGATATTCTGGAATAGGTAGAGAAATTTAGGGAGTATATTCATTTTTAGAATATTAATCCTGCCGATAATTGAGATGGGTAGGGATGTCCAACGCTCTATTGAAGAAGTACTAGCTTCCAGAATTGGGTCATAGTTTATCTGAGAAATCTTATTCACCTCAGGGACAATTTTTATTCCCAAATACGTGAATGTATCTGTTGAGTTGAGAGTAGAAGCACAAACAAGCCCATCCTCCCTCTCTCTTTCATTGAGTAACATTATAGATGATTTGGAGTGATTCACTTTATAGCCAGATATTTTCCCAAATGTTTCAATAAGACTTAGGAGTGCTGGGATAGACCTGTGTAGATTTTTTAGCATTAATATTACATCATCGGCGAAGAGGGCTATCCTATGTTCTATATGACCTTCTCGAATCCCATGAATATCACTGTGCATCCTCACCGCTATAGCAAATGGTTCGATCGCAAGAATGAAAAGTAAGGGCGATAAAGGGCTCCCTTGTGGGCAACTTCTACTAATTTTAAAGGGTTTAGAGACCTTGCTATTCGTCAGAACTTCTGCCGTAAGCCCTGTACAAAGCAATCTAACCCATTTGACGAATGTGTCTCCAAAGCCAAATCGTGTTAACACCTCAAACAGATAAGGCCACTCGACACGGTCGAAGGCCTTCTCTGCATCCAGTGAGAGTAAGGCAGTGTCTGTCGCGTCGGACGTTATGAAAACCCTGTCTCCCTTGAATAAATCCATTCTGGTCTTCCCCCACCACCCTAGGTAGAAGGACCTCCAGTCTTCTTGCAATAATTTTACTAATAATCTTGGTATCCGAATTTTGGAGGCTGATTGGACGCATATTTTCACATTTTGTATTAGGTTTCCCTGGTTTTGGAAGTAAAGTGATTAGGGCTCCTCTCATAGATGTGGGGAGAAGACCATTCTCGAAGGATTCCTGAAACATCTCCAAGAGGGGTGATATTAATTTAGTTTGGAATTTCTTATAAATATCTATGGGGATGCCATCTGGGCCTGCTGCTTTTCCAGCCTGCATACAGCCGATTGCATCAGCAATTTCAACGCCAGTTATATTTTGATCTAAAGCCCTACTCTCCTCCTTTGAAATTTTGGGAATATCTAGGTCGTCTAAGAATTGTGTTTGCATGTCCAGGTTAGGAGAACATTCAGAGCTGTATAATTTCCCATAGAAGACTCTAAAAGCCTCATTAATCTCTGTTGGGTCCACTATAGTTCTACCATTTGGGGCTTCAATACAATTGATGGATCTTTCTGCTTGTTGTTGTTTAATGCGCCAGGCGAGAAGTTTTCCAGGCTTTTCCCCCTGATCATAGTAGGACTGTTTGAGTCTTATTAGGTCGGCAGCGGCTTTGTTAGCTGCTAATTCATTGTACTGTGATCTAAGCAGTAGTAGTTTTGAATGAGCATCTGTAGTCGTATGTTTGTTATGATAAATTTCCGTTTCCATTTTTTTTATATCCTGATCTAATTTCTCCATTTCAAGTCTTGTAGCCTTTTTCTTTGAGCTAGTGAAAGAGATTATTTGTCCCCTAATAAAAGCCTTGAAAGCCTCCCACCTTATGCCAGCAGAGGTCTGGGACTTGTTGCATTCAAAATACAGGTCAATCTGTTTCTCCAAAAAGTCTATAAATGTGTGATCCGTGAGCCATCCTGGTTGAAAACGCCATCTTGGTGGGTCATTCACTAGGTTAGTATCTTCATAGTTCAAGGATACCGCTGCGTGGTCCGAAAGAACTATACTGCTATACTGACATTCACCTACTTTGGAGGCAAGCAGTGCTGAGACTAAAAAGTAGTCTATGCGTGAGTGTGTTTTGTGAGTGCTGGAATAGCAGGAATACTGCACTGCATTTGGATTGCCATGCCTCCAAATATCCAACAAGTTTAATTCCTTCATAAAATGATGTATTGTCTTTCTCGACTTATTGTGAGTGCCTTCTAGACCAGTTGACCTGTCCTTTGAAGGGTCCAACGTACAATTAAAGTCACCAGCTATTATGTATTGTCCAGGAAGAGTTGAGGCTGTCAAAAATAAATTATCATAGAATTTAGGGTCCTCTTCATTGGGACCATAAACATTTATCAGCGTTAACGTTTCAGACAGTAACCTACCCTGGACCATAATATATCTACCTGCAGTGTCCCTTACTACATTATGTACCTGTAATGGGACAGACTTATGAATTAGTATCATAACCCCCCTGGCATGAGTGGTGTAGGGGGCAGATAACACTTGGCCCTGCCACCTTTTTGCTACTTTAGGAACATCTTCATTCAAAAGATGCGTTTCTTGTAAAAAAACAATTTTTGATTTCAAATATTTTAACCTGCTCGTTACCCTTTTCACCTTTGTAATTTTGTTCAAGCCCCTACAATTCCACGAAGTAAATTTCACCTTGCAGTTCTCTGACATTAGTTAATTAATATATATATATATCCCTTATGAAAAGGTACACAGACAGCCACACCCATATGAGAGAAGAAAAAATAATAAAACACATCAGGAAAAAACACCCACCCCCCACCCCCTACTAACCTGATGCCCATGCATCTCCCCTCACCCCTCATTTCACTACTGGCCAAACGAGTTTCTCTAACTTGTCTTCCCCCTAAGCTCAAACTAGCTTTCATTTTTTCTAAATACTAATCACAAATAACATATCTAGTGTTGTCTTGAACTGCGCAATGCTTGCAACTTGTAGGTATAGTATCCATTAGGTCAGGGACTTACTTTAAACGCCAAACACTATTATTACAAATCTGAAACACTTTTAGTACAAACCTGGAACGCGCGCACGCAGGCTGGGAGACGAGGAAAATGTAAAAAGTTAAATGTTTGTAGCCTGCCCCAGAATCTGCAATGCGTTGTAGGAAAAGTCTAAACCAGTGCTGATTTTGTCCATTGAACTAGACTCAGTCCTGTCCGAATAAGAATACAAATAAAAATCAGAGGAAAACTAAACAGTCATAGTCCAACCACGCCTCATTTCGTGGAAATGGCTATTTTTATAACGTCATTTATATATTCACTTATAAGAATACAGTAGGCTCAGTATGACTGTTACTTTCCTTTCGGAGCCTTCCAACGCCGGGACCGTCTCAATAAATCAAATGCTTCGGATAAACTTTTCCACCTCCGCCGGTGTTTGAAAGGTGCGGGCTCTCTCGTTGTGAGTTACCAGCAGCCGGTCTGGAAAGATGATTCGGTGCGTGTGGATCCCCCGGTCTCTTAGCTTCTTCCGCACCTCGTCGTATCCACGCTGCCTCTTGTGCACACCTGCAGAGAGGTCTATGTGAAGACGAACCGGCTCGTTATTATAAAGGACCCGTCCCTTGGTCCTAGCCGCCCTCAGTACTCTCTCTCTGTCCTTGAAGTTCATGAACTTCATGATTAGGGTCCTTGGGCGTTGAGAGTCAAGTGGCGCACCGATTCTATGAGCACGCTCCAATACTAAGCCCCCTGGTTCAATATTCAGAGCCTCCGGTAACCATTTCTCCAAAAATGCAGTTGCATCCTGGCCCTCTGCCTTTTCCGGTAGCCCCACCAACCTGACGTTATTTCTTCGACTCCTGCATTCCAAGTCCTCCACTTTGTCGAGAAGGTTTTTAACGGTGTTCTCCAGAGTGCCAACCTTCGGTATCAGCTTATTAACGTTGTCCTCCGCGTCAGAAATCCGTTGTTCAGTCTGCTCTATGCGGCTTATGCAATCTTGTATCTGTTTCTTTATTTCCGTAATTGTTATTTGCATTTTGTCGAATTTCTTATACAGTCCAGTTTTCATAGTCAGTATGGCTTTCATGATATCTTGGTTGTCTGGACTCAACTTTTCATCATCAGATTCGTCGACGTCCTCGTGTGCGTTAGCCATCTTATTTTCACCCGACTTGGTGGCCTCCTCCTCCACCTCAGACTGTTCAGCTTTCTTTCTATCCTTCTTTGCTTTTTCTTTAGCGTTTTTTCCTGACATTTAGATTCCGGATATTCTTATACTTATACTGCGCGACTTTGAGTGATATTTTGATTAGTTTTGTAGGATTAAATTACATGCTAGCAGCTGAGCCTAAAATGTGCGACCTCCTAGTTACTCGTCATGCCCGGAAGTTACGGTTTGGTTTATTACAAGCATTATTAACGTGGCTATGATTCAAGCGGTTTGTAAAAAAAAACATCTTTAATTTTTTTTTTTATAAGTATGCAGTATCATAACTACATCTTTGATGTTTATAGCAAACCAACCCGTTTGTAAATCCGTCAATATTTCAGCGAGTTATGAGTATTTTTGTCTGTGCAGCTCACTCACTCTCACTCAAGGCTGACTCTCCCAAGATGGCGGCGGTTCAGTGACGCTGGTGACTCCGCCTTAAGCTATCTAGTGTTCTATAGATATCTATGGAAGACACCCTCTCTCGCTCACACCATGAGGCTCCCTGGCGTCTTTTCCCGGAGACGCGAGGTTCTTCTAACGTGACGGCATCCTATACTTCTACTCCATTGTCCGCTTCTGATTACGCTTTCATTATCAGGGGGGGGGTAATCCCTCCCCCCCTCCCCTCTCCACCCTGCTCTCATTCTCCCACAGACCGACTGGCTTCCTGTCCCACCGTGTGGTCACTTCCTGTTGTGGAAAATAGGAAATGCAGTAATGTGTGTCAATGTGGCTCTAGAGACTCATCTATTCTTCTCCCTGGCCTCTGACCAGAGCTGAGCCCGCCTCCTAGGTCGTTGCTTTTAGTCCTTTTATGCCTTATTTAGTTTTTCTGAAACCCTGCACTTATTTGTATTTGCACTTTTTGCAGTTTTATATTTAGTATGTTTTGTATTATGTATTTTATTCTTTGCTCTATGTTTAATCTGTGAAGCACTTTGGTACAGTCACAGCTGTTGTAAATGTGCTATATATAAATAAAAATTGATTGATTGATTGATTGATTGTAATGGGAAGACTATGTATTTCCCCGGCGTTCGCTGTCTGACCTTTAACCTATATGTCACTGTTCTCTTGGGTCCCTGTCTGACCTTTAACCTATATGCCACTGTTCTCTTGGGTCCCCGTCTGACCTTTAACCTATCTGTCATTGTTCGGGGCACATTATGAATCCATCCCAAAGAACACACGTCGAGAACGTATAGAAATGCCTTTTTTGATGGGTCTTTCTCTTTCCCATCCGGGAGCAACAGTTGTGATTGAAGGATCAAGAAAAGAGGGCGGGGCTTGAGATAGAGAGAATTAGTGGCGGGTCATACTGACAGAGCCTGCTAGTTCAAAATCAACTATGTTAGAAGTGAGTAGTTTGGCTTTAGCAAAAACGCTGCGATAATCAGGGAATCAAAAGGAACCACCAAAAAGCTCAGGGTTTGCAACAATCGTCTTTTATTTTTTATTTGTATATATATTTTTTTTTAATGTATAGGAATATCAAGAGCCTATAAAAATAGATGTGCCTATGAATCAGGGTAAAATACTGTAGCATATGTATGTATGTGTATGGTTTTTCACTGCTTTCAGTGCATATTAATATATGCTGTATTATGTAATGTATGTATGGTTACATACGATTAAGAATAAGGTATGCGTATATAGTAATATGTTGGAGAGAAAGGATATTGTAATTTTATGATTTTAATACCACTTGGTTTTGTCTGTACATGTATTATCTACTGTCATGTTTATTATGTTATGTGTTGAACCCAGAAAGAGTAGCTGATGTTCTGCATCAGCTAATGGGGATCATACTGTACATATACGCACTTCTGACAGTAAAAAGGATCTTTTAACACGCAATAAGGGCGCCTCAGATTCCTTCCAGGTGGCCAACCTCTGCTATGGATTGCTGTTGAAAGTAAAATCCCTGTTTACTTTGCTGTTGACAGTGGCGCAGTAAAATCACATACCTTTGCATGACTCCACGATGAGATACCTTCAAATACAGTATGATTCCCAGCCCTAGCAATGCTAATAATAATATAATAATAAACTTTATTTGTATAGCACCTTTCATGCGAGAATTGCAGCTCAAAGTGCTTCACATAATATAGACACTTAAAATAATAGAAGAGTAGTAAAATAGTGCAATAGTGCAGTGCAATAAAACAGTTAGTAAAATAGTGCAATAAAACAGTTAGTAAAATAGTGCAATAGTGCAATAATAATAATAATCTTCATTTATATAGCACCTTTCATACACAGAATGCAGCTCAAAGTGCTTAACAGAGACACGTCTTCTTTAAACAAGTCAAGAAGAAACAACACAATAAGTCAAGAAAAAAAAACAAGAATACCATAAGGTCAATTTTTTTTTTAAATCTAAATAAATGCAAAATAAATAAATGCAACACTCCCAGACATACCCCATGCGAAGGTAAGGAAAAACTCACTAAAACCTAGCAATAGGAAAAAATGCACCACAGGCAATGTGGAGGAGAGAAACCTTAGAAGGGCCATTCAAGGGGGGAGTTGGAGGTGGTTGCTGTCGCTCCACCCCACGAAGCTCTCCACCAGGGCTCTGTACTGCTCCTCATCATCGTCGGTGATGTAGCTTACGATGGAGGAGTCGTCTGAGAACTTCTGCAGGTGGCACCCGCTTGAGTTGCGGCAGAAGTCTGAGGTGTAGAGGGTGAAGAGTAAGGGTGACAGCACAGTTCCTTGGGGGGCGCCGGTGTTGCTCACCAGTACGTCAGACTGACGTACTGCGGCCTCTCAGTGAGGTAGTCCTTGATCCAGGCCACCAAGCCGTGCTCCAGCTGCATCGCGGAGAGCTTCTCCGCTAGCAGTGACGGCTGGATGGTGTTGAAGGCGCTGGAGAAATCAAAGAACATAATCCTCACTGAGCTGCGCAACTTCTCCAGGTGCGTGTACGCTCTGTGGAGCATGTAGATGATGGCATCCTCCACCCCGATGTTTGCCTGGTATGCAAACTGCAGGGGGTCGAGGGAGTCACGCACCAGGGGCTTGAGGTGTTGCAGGACCAGTCTCTCAAACGTCTTCATGACGTGTGACGTCAGAGCGACTGGCCTGTAGTCGTTGAGGGTGCTGGGTCGTCCCTTCTTGGGCACCGGGACAATGCAGGAGGTCTTCCAGAGCTGGGGCACCCTCTCCAGCCTCAGGGAGAGGTTGAAAAGATGCTGGAGCGGTGCTGCCAGCTGCTCTGCACATACTTTGAGCACCCTGGGATTGGTGTTGTCCGGTCCTCTGGCCTTGTTTACACTCATCCTGGAGAGCTGCCTACTGACCTGACAGTTAGTGATCGTCAGGGTTGGGGGTGGTAGACAGTCTGCCGCTGTTGGGGGTGGGGTCAAGTCAAGTCAAGTCAAGAGTTTTAATTGTCACGGCATACAAGTATACAATGAAATGCGGGTGGTCTTGCCCGCGACGATGTGCAATACAGTGGTACAACATATAATAGAATCCAATAAAAATACAGTGGTACAACATATAATAGAATCCAATAAAAAACAACAGTGCAATAAACAGGTAACATGGTGTTGATTGATTGATTGATTGAAAACTTTATTAACAGATTGCAGAATGGGTACAGTACAGTACAGCTCGATACATACAATTGTTAAGGGGATGCAGACCAGAGAAAGACTTTCGTCTTGTTTACATCAGGGTCCCCCATTTTCAATTCATCGTAACATATATGACATACATGACATACAGATAGACAGTACTGCTACATCTATACATGTATGACATACCAGATTTGCAATTACAGTACTGTTTGTGATACAAAAAGAGTCCAGAAAAAAAAAAGAGTAGGAGGGGTGGGTGGGGGACACTGTACAACTGTACAAACAAAACTGTACATTGGATTATTGACAAGACCATACTTGGTAATTTACTGTACATTGGAGGGGGTTGGGTTAGGACATTTACAGGGGCCAGTTTTGAATTGCAGTCTCCCGTAGGTGTCCCTTGAGAGGACATTTACAGGGGCCAGTTTCCCTTAGGTGTTTTTTTAGAGTGTTTTTGAAAGTGGGTAGTGATTCACATTCCTTTACAGCTTTGGGTAGGGCGTTCCACATTGATGTGGCATAATTGCGAAACGTGTTTAGTCCCTTGTTTGAGCCGAATCTGGGTTTAACATGATTTGTGGAGCTCCCTCTGGTGTTGTGATCGTGGTATTCACTGACCTTTGGGAAGTAGTTTGTCATGTACATGGGTACCTTGGTCGTGTAGTGTATCTTGTAGACCAGGCCCATTGCAAGTTGCTGTACTCTGTTGTCTACTCTAAGCCATCCTAGGTTGTCAAAGTGGGCAGGGGTGAGGTGGGTTCTAGGAGTAAGGTCAAGCAGTAGTCTGACCAGTTTGTTTTGAGATGTTTGTAATTTTGTTTTTAGCGCCTTTGAGGTGCTTTGGTACCATGAGATGCAAGCATAGTCGTAGTACCCTTGAATGTGTGACATCTCGGTATCTGTACATAGTATTTACAGAGCATATAGGACATGCTAGGTAGCTTTAGTAGTGCAATACACTGTTCCTGTTGTTATACTAATTTAAAGTGGCCTTTCCTCTTGGCCATAAGTGTGCGTGTGTGCGGCATGAGTGTTAAAGTGGCTGCTAGTGTGTGAGCGTGCTCAGCGTGCGTGTCGTGTGTGTGCTTGTGTGTGCTTGTGTGTGGATAGTTCAGTTTCTGTGGCTCTCAATGTTCATTGTTCAAGGCTCTGATGGCCTGGGGGAAGAAGCTGAGCCTAAGCCTCTCCGTCCTAGTAGCTGGGGTTCGCAGGCGTCTGCCTGACCTCAGCAGCTGGAACAGGCTGTTATTGGGGTGGTGGGGGTCTTTCATTATTCTGCAGGCTCTGGATTTGCACCTCTTGTTGTATAGAACCAGCAGGGTAGGTAGCGCAATACCTGTGGTACGCTCGGCTGAGCGCACCACTCTCTGTAGGGCCTTCTTGTCCTGTGCCGTGCTGTTTCCATACCAGGCAGTGATGTTTCCGGTCAAGATGCTCTCTACAGCTCCTGAGTAGAAGGACTGGAGTATCTTCCCCGATACTCTGAACTTCCTTAACTGTCTCAGGTGGTAGAGGCGCTGCTTCGCTTTCTTTACTACTGTGTCTATGTGTGTTGACCATGTCAGATCCTCTGAGATGTGGACCCCCAGGTACTTGAAGCTGCTCACCCTGTCCACGGTAGCCCCGTTAATCATCAGTGGTGTGTGTGTCTCCTGCTGTCCTCTCCTATAATCCACGATCAGCTCCTTGGTTTTACCAATGTTCAGGAGCAGGCTGTTGTCCTGGCACCAACGTTCCAGTACCTCAACCTCCTCCCGGTAGGCCTTCTCGTCGTTGTCCAAGATCAGCCCCACCACCACGTGTCGTCTGCGAACTTCACTATGGAGTTGGAGCTGAACTTGGCCACACAATCGTGTGTGTAGAGTGAGTACAGCAGGGGGCTTAGAACACAGCCCTGGGGGGACCCGATGCTCAGGGTGATGGTGTTGGAGGTCTGACCCCCCACCCTGACCGCCTGGGGTCTTTCACTCAGAAAGTCCAGTACCCAGGCGCTCAGGGCGGAGCTCAGACCTAGCTCAATCAGCTTGTCCACCAGTCTGGTGGGGACTATGGTGTTGAATGCTGAGCTGTAGTCAATGAACAACAGTCTCACATAGCCCCCCTTCTGACGGTCAAGGTGGGAGAGAGTGCTGTGCAGTACCTGGGAGACCGCGTCGTCAGTGGACCTGTTTGTCCTGTATGCAAATTGCATAGGGTCCATATCACTGGGGAGGGAGGCACAAATGTGGTCCTTGACCAGCCTCTCGAAACATTTCATGACCACAGAGGTGAGTGCCACCGGATAGTCATTTGGACATGTTGGGGAGGGTTTCTTCGGTACAGGGATGATGGTAGACATCTTGAAGCAGGCAGGGACCACTGACTCCGCCAGGGATTGATTAAATATGGCGGTGAACACCGGGGCAAGCTGGTTTGCACAGGACTTAAGTATGCGTCCTGTTATACCATCTGGGCCAGCAGCCTTCCTGGTGTTCACCTGCATAAATGCTCTTCTCACACTGTGTTCCGACAACGAGAGAGCGCCCCCGCCCCCCCGCGGTTGCCCCCCCCCCCCCCCTCCACAACAGCCGGTGCCCCAGTGACGTCACTAGCCAGAGGGCTAGTGGCGACACTGTCTACACCGAACCGAGCGTAGAAGGAGTTGAGTTTGTCCGTGAGAGAGGCGTCGTCGCTCCCCATTGAGGGGGCGCTGACTTTGTAGTCAGTTATTGTCTTCAGTCCCCTCCACAAGCCTCTTGTGTCATTTTGTGCCATTTGTGTCTCCAGTTTCTCAGCATATGTCCTCTTAGCAAGTTTAACAGCCTTGCGCAGAGTGTAGACTGAAGCCTTGTACTCTTCCATATTTCCTGACTCTCTGCCCAGGTTATAAGCCGTGGTGCGAGAGTTCAGGGCTGCTCTAATAGTGCTGTCCACCCAAGGTTTCTGGTTTGGGAAAACCCGCGCCTTCTTTGTGAGGACAATACCGTCAGCTACTGTTGTTATGTAACTCACAACGGTATCAGCGTACTCGCTGACGTCACTGGCGCTTCCTTTAAACATGTCCCAGTCCGTATCTGCGAACGCATCCCGGAGCGTGGCCTCTGATTCGTCAGACCACTTTTTTGTCTCACGTGACACGACGGTGTCGCGCGATCTTTGTTTGTATGCAGGGATTAAAAAATTTTGTCGTGATCGTTCGCACTTGCAGCACCCATCAGTGGCGGAGCCCTCCTGTTCGATTGCACTGTCCGGGATGTTATCGTTCAGCCAGGATTCGGTGAAACATAGGCTTGCCTCCTTGTACTCACGCTGGTTGTTCATCAGGGCTGAGAGCTCGTCCGTCTTGTTGGCCAGCGATCGCACGTTCCCCATAACGACAGAGGGCAGGTAAGGCTTGAATCTCCTGCTATCCTTTTTCCTGTCCCTCATGGTCGTGCCAGCTCGATTTCCCCGTCTGCGAATCCTTATTTCGGCTGGTAGATTCCTCGGTGGCTCTGCAACTCTGTCTCGAAAGCAGAGGAGAGCCTCCCCCGGGTAAACCAGCCCGCCGGTGTTGTTGTTGTTGTCCTCCCGCGGGTAAACCAGCCCGCCGGTGTTGTTGTCCTCCCGCGGGTAAACCAGCCCGCCGGTGTTGTTGTTGTTGTCCTCCCGCGGGTAAACCAGCCCGCCGGTGTTGTTGTTGTTGTCCTCCCGCGGGTAAACCAGCCCGCCGGTGTTGTTGTTGTTGTCCTCCCGCGGGTAAACCAGCCCGCCGGTGGTGTTGTCCATTGTTCAGCTGTGCTCGACCGAACTTGCCTAACTCAGCTAACTTCACAGAAGTTGTTAACAATGACTTAACTTGGTGTAAAGCAACGCACAGTCACTTAGACACCTATTAAGTAAGTAGAATCACAAAAAGAAATAAGTAAGAAAGTAGTAAACGGGATAAGAAGTAAAGGGGGTGGGAGCTGCTATGAAAGGCTGCCACTCACCTCGGCGCCACCACTACTACTACTACACTGTCGCCTCACAGCAAGAAGGTCCAGGGTTCGATTCCCGCTTGGGGACCAGGTTTCCACGATGCCAGGTACCCAGGTGGGTGATCTCCCAGGCCTTTCTGGGTGGAGTTTGCATGTTCTCCCCGTGCTCCCAAGCAGTGTACACTCATTCAAGGGTACTACGACTATGCTTGCACCTCATGGTACCAAAGCACCTCAAAGGCGCTAAAAACAAAATTACAAACATCTCAAACCAAACTTGTCAGACTACTGCTTGACCTGACTCCTAGAACCCACCTCACCCCTGCCCACTTTGACAACCTAGGATGGCTTAGAGTAGACGACAGAGTACAGCAACTTGCAATGGGCCTGGTCTACAAGATACACTACACGACCAAGGTACCCATGTACATGTCAAAATACTTCCCAAAGGTCAGTGAATACCACGATCACAACACCAGAGGGAGCGCCACAAATCATGTTAAACCCAGATTCGGCTCAAATAAGGGACTAAACACGTTTCGCAATTATGCCACATCAATGTGGAACGCCCTACCCAAAGCTGTAAAGGAATGTGGATCACTACCCACTTTCAAAACCACTCTCAAGGGACACCTACGGGAGACTGCAATTCAAAACTGGCCCCTGTAAATGTCCTAACCCAACCCCCTCCAATGTACAGTCACTTACCTAGTATGGTTTTGTCAACAGTCCAATGTACAATTTTGCTTGTTTGTACAGTGTCTCCCCCCCCCCTCAATGTACAGTTTTGCTTGTTTATACAGTGTTTCTCCCCCCCCCCCCCCCCAACCACCTCCAATGTAAATTACTCAGTATGGTTGACAATATCCCAATGTACCCAACCCCCCCCCACACAACCCCACCCAATCTCCTCCAATGTACAGTTTCTACGTCAAATGTATATACTCCCTTTTCTTAACTCCTTCTGAATCACAAACAGTACTGTATTTGCAAATCTGGTATGTCATAAATGTATAGATGTAGCAGTACTGAATATCTGTATGTCATGTATGTCATATATGTCCTGATGAATTGAAAATGGGGGACCCTGATGTAAACAAGACGAAAGTCTTTCTCTGGTCTGCATCCCCTTAACAATTGTGTGTATTGAGCTGTACTGTATTGTACCCATTCTGCAATCTGTTAATAAAGTTTTCAATCAATCAAGTGTCGAAAGCCTTTTAGAGGTCCAGCATGACCATGAGGCAGTATTTGCCCGCGTCCACCTCTTGTTGGGTGTGGTCGTTCAAATAGAGAAGGCATGTGTCAGTGGAGTGGGATGTTCTGAAGCCAGATTGGAATTCGTAGATTCGATTTCTTTTCCGCGAGGTACTTTTCGACCTGTTCGTAGACATTTTTTTCCATGACTTTTGAGGTGGAGGTAAGAATAGAAACAGGGCGGTAGTTGCCTGGGTCCAATTTGCTGCAGGCAAGCCGAACACCCTTCAAACGAGAGGCTGTGTTTCGGTGTAAAGACTTGGTGGGTTGTAACAGCAACCTCTTACCTTCTGTGTTTCAGTGTAAAGACTTCATGGGTTGTAATTTCAGCAACCTGTTATCTTCTGTGTTCCAGGAGGAGGCTGCACCTAAGCTCTCGGTGGCAGAACTGGCAGGACAATTCAAAACCACAGCACCCACACCCTGTCCCACTGGACATGAAGGAGTAAGCTCTTTACCTCTCTATCTCTTTCTTCCCCTGTCTCCATCCGTTTCTCTGTCCCTGTTGATGATGATTGTTCATAGTTAACTCGCGATTAATCACAAATGTATCGCATATTTTTCATCTGTTCTAAATCTACCTTAAACAGATCTTTTTCAAGTTTTAATACTCTTATCAACATGAGAGTCAACAAATGCTTGCTTTATGCAGCCATTTAACACAAAAGGATGACCCTCGTGCTGCATGGCATCAAATTCAAAACAGAGTGATGCACAAAATAAATTAAAAGAAAATAATAATTTAAAACAATGAATAAATGACTCACCCCCCCCCTCTCTCTCTCTCTCTCTCTCTCTCTCTCTCTCTCTCTCTCTCTCTCTCTCTCTCTCTCTCTCTCTCTCTCTCTCTCACACACACTCTCCCAGCTTTCTCTCTTGCCCCTTCCTCATCTATCTCACCCCCCCCCCCTCTCTCTCTCTCTCTCTCTCTCTCTCTCTCTCTCTCTCTCTCTCTCTCTCTCTCTCTCTCTCTCTCTCTCTCTCTCATACATACAGTATATTCGTATAGATATAGACAGCTATGGTTTAAACACACATACACGCAGGTGCAACTCTTAACGATGCATTGACTAAGACGTTTGTCACTTGAAATGAGGACTCACCACCACACACACAATTATGTGGAATAACAATAGTGGAGTCTACAAGGTCAGCATTGCCGGACCGCGTCGAAGACATACTTTGTAATCTCAACCATGCATATTCCACATAATTGCATATGCAGCTGAGTCTACACACACATTCCTCTAACAGCTTGCCATCTATACTATATACAGCTTGGGATCAGTTAGCGACTGCTAGCTAAAGCCATTTAGTTAGTTTGTATATCATAATATAGCACAAGAACTACACCCGGTGATTTCATTATGGTTGCTGTTTGAGCCCTGGTTGCAAAATCAGTTAAGACAGTGACAGGCAGGTGATGGACGGTTATTAAGTGCAAACCTAAAGCGTTCAAGAGGTATAAAAGTATTACATTTTTAGGTCACTTTGCAGGAGAGTCCATGAGTCTGCTGCACTAGAACTAAAAGTAGACAGAGATCAGTCCTGGCATGAGGTACTTGAAGAACCATGCAGACAGTCACCGGAGACTGGGATCATTCTTTTGTCCAAGGCAAGTTTCAAGTTTCAAGTTTCTTTAATAGTTGTCATACAGAAGTACAGAATACTTTCATACAAAATGCTTCTTACTGTTACGCTCCAGAGACTGTGCTAGACAAGATAGTATCAAATAACATAGTATAGCATGTAAATTAGAAGTAGAAAATGAGGTCACAGTGTTCAGTATAGACATATGTACAATGTTCGATGCAGAATAGACGTAACTGAGTTACCATATAATATACAATACTATGCAGTGTACTAATGTACAATACTATATAGTGCAAAGCAGAAATGGGATGAGGTACAATTTAGGTACAATTTACAGTAAGGTGTACGAGTTGTAGTGCAATCCTTCATCAATAAATATAAAGCAACATCAGGCTTGACTTAAAACATTACTTTCCTAACTTAGTGAAACTAAATGTAACAATTAACACATAGATATAAATGTACTGAATGCTTATTTCTTATTTAAAAAAGAAAAAGAAAAAATAATCCGATATATATATATATATATATATATATCTTTTTTTTACCGATACCCGATCCAGCTATTTTACTGATATCGGCGGCCGATACGGATACCAATATCGGATCGGTGCATCCCTAGTCAACAGAATCTAAGGGCCTATGTCAGGGGCGGATTTAGGATTATAGGAGATCCGGGGCTTAGCCCAGATAGGTGCCCGCCTTTTTTTTTATTTTTATTTTTATTATTATTTTTGGCAGGCACGACCCCCTCCAGGGCAGATTTTTTTTTAATTTAATTAACCTGTACGTGCAATTTCCTGCAATATAGAGCCTTCAATCTTGACCAATAAAGCTGCTCTTTTCACTATAAAACTCAGTTAACCATAACGTAGATTATATATTGGGGGGGGGATATATCATATTTTTCATATGATCAAAAAGTGGTGGAGCAAGAGCATACCTTTGCTCCCTCAAGTTCAATAGTGGGAGAGCAGAGATGCTCCGAATGCTCTTATGGCCAGGCGTCTATGATTCACTGATACAAAGTAAAATAGTGCAGTGCAATAAAATAGTTAGTAAAATAGAATAAAATAATGCAATAGTGCATTGCAATAAAATAGTTATCATCGTATTTTTTCGGGAGGCCGGTAAGGAGTGCATTACAGTAGTCGAGTATAACAATAATTTACCCTTTTGAGCAACAATGACCAGACAATGTACAGCCCCCCACCCACCCCACCTACCCAACCTCCTCCAATGTACAGTTTCTACGTCAAATGTATATACACTCTTTTTCTGGACACTTTTGTATCACAAACAGTACTGTATTTGCAAATCTGGTATGTCATAAATGTATAGATGTAGCAGTAGCCTACTGTCTACTGTATCTGTATGTTGTGTATGTCATGTTATGATGAATTGAAAATGGGGGACCCTGATGTAAACAAGACGAAAGTCTTTCTCTGGTCTGCATCCCCTTAACAATTGTATGTATTGAGCTGTACTGTACCCATTCTGCAATCTGTTAATAAACTTTTCAATCAATCAATCAATCAATCAATCAAGCATTGTATCAGCATGCAGACTTCATCTTTTTCATTCACAGTCAAAATGTCTCTTCCTATCTATGCGATGTTCATTAGCCAGAAATGTTGTTTTCCTTTCAGGGGAGACCCGTACGAAGACGACCCCCTCGGACCTTAAAGCTCCCCAACAGAACCCACGAGGGGGAGGGAGAGCAGGTGGGATGTGTGTGTCTGTTTATCAGAGCGGCACAGCGAGTCAATGTGTTAAATACAATGTGTGTGTGTGTGTGTTTTGACTTGTACACACAGCTCCTCTGGATGCTTTATTATTACCTTATTATTATCTCATAAATGAAAAGGATTGTGTGTGTGTGTATGGCATGGTATGTGTTCTTCTGCACATCTGACAACTTACCGTACAGTATGTGTTTCAGAAACCTGACGCTACCTCCCCACTTCCTGCCAAAACCAGAAGAAACTCGGCCCTCATTGAGAAACTGCAGGTGAGTTTTGGACCCAACAGTAAGGGACCATGGTCCACTTAAAGTGGACCAAACAGGGTAGGTGTGAACGCGCCCTTAGACACTGCTACCCTCTGCTGGTTGTGAGCGAGTGTAACGGGGAAGCCCGTGGGTATATGTCCACAGTCACGGAAACAGGTGTGTTGACGAGTGACTGTGGCAGTGCGGGCTGGTAAATTAAACTCACTTCCCCATAACAGGGTTAACAGACGCATAGGTACGGTAGTTAGGAGTGAATTCACTTCTTAGTGCAGCGGCCTGTGTTGTCACCCGCGGA
>NW_028171919.1:45000-56879 GCF_963971535.1 Notolepis coatsorum
CAGCCTTCCTACCGTCTCAATACAGAACCTTCTCTCCTGTGTCTCCCCTACTCTGTCTCCCTCTCAGCCTTCCTACTGTCTCAATACAGAACCTTCTCTCCTGTGTCTCCCCTACTCTGTCTCCCTCTCAGCCTCCCTACTGTCTCAATAAAGAACCTTCTCTCCTGTGTCTCCCCTACTCTGTCTCCCTCTCAGCCTTCCTACCATCTCAATAAAGAACCTTCTCTCCTGTGTCTCCCCTACTCTGTCTCCCTCTCAGCCTTCCTACTGTCTCAATAAAGAACCTTCTCTCCTGTGTCTCCCCTACTCTGTCTCCCTCTCAGCCTTCCTACTGTCTCAATAAAGAACCTTCTCTCCTGTGTCTCCCCTACTCTGTCTCCCTCTCAGCCTTCCTACTGTCTCAATAAAGACCCTTCTCTCCTGTGTCTCCCCTACTCTGTCTCCCTCTCAGCCTTCCTACCGTCTCAATAAAGAACCTTCTCTCCTGTGTCTCCCCTACTCTGTCTCCCTCTCAGCCTTCCTACTGTCTCTATAAAGAACCTTCTCTCCTGCGTCTCCTTTACTCTCTCTCCCTCTCAGCCTCCCTACTGTCTCAATAAAGAACCTTCTCTCCTATGTCTCCCATACTCTCTCTCTCTCCCAGCCTTCCTACCGTCTCAATAAAGAACCTTCTCTCCTGTGTCTCCCCTACTCTGTCTCCCTCTCAGCCGTCCTACTGTCTCTATAAAGACCCTTCTCTCCTGTGTCTCCCCTACTCTGTCTCCCTCTCAGCCTTCCTACTGTCTCAATAAAGAACCTTCTCTCCTGCGTCTCCTTTACACTCTCTCCCTCTCAGCCTCCCTACTGTCTCAATAAAGAACCTTCTCTCCTGTGTCTCCCATACTCTGTCTCCCTCTCAGCCTTCCTACCGTCTCAATACAGAACCTTCTCTCCTGTGTCTCCCCTACTCTGTCTCCCTCTCAGCCTTCCTACCGTCTCAATAAAGACCCTTCTCTCCTGTGTCTCCCCTACTCTGTCTCCCTCTCAGCCTTCCTACCGTCTCAATAAAGACCCTTCTCTCCTGTGTCTCCCCTACTCTGTCTCCCTCTCAGCCTTCCTACCGTCTCAATAAAGAACCTTCTCTCCTGTGTCTCCCCTACTCTGTCTCCCTCTCAGCCGTCCTACTGTCTCTATAAAGACCCTTCTCTCCTGTGTCTCCCCTACTCTGTCTCCCTCTCAGCCTTCCTACTGTCTCAATAAAGAACCTTCTCTCCTGCGTCTCCTTTACACTCTCTCCCTCTCAGCCTCCCTACTGTCTCAATAAAGAACCTTCTCTCCTGTGTCTCCCATACTCTGTCTCCCTCTCAGCCTTCCTACCGTCTCAATACAGAACCTTCTCTCCTGTGTCTCCCCTACTCTGTCTCCCTCTCAGCCTTCCTACCGTCTCAATAAAGACCCTTCTCTCCTGTGTCTCCCCTACTCTGTCTCCCTCTCAGCCTTCCTACCGTCTCAATAAAGAACCTTCTCTCCTGTGTCTCCTCTACTCTGTCTCCCTGTCAGCCGTCCTACTGTCTCAATAAAGAACCTTCTCTCCTGCGTCTCCTTTACTCTCTCTCTCAGCCTTCCTACCGTCTCAATAAAGACCCTTCTCTCCTGTGTCTCCTCTACTCTGTCTCCCTCTCAGCCGTCCTACTGTCTCAATAAAGAACCTTCTCTCCTGCGTCTCCTTTACTCTCTCTCTCAGCCTTCCTACCGTCTCAATAAAGAACCTTCTCTCCTGTGTCTCCTCTACTCTGTCTCCCTCTCAGCCTTCCTACTGTCTCAATAAAGAACCTTCTCTCCTGTGTCTCCTCTACTCTGTCTCCCTCTCAGCCTTCCTACCGTCTCAATAAAGAACCTTCTCTCCTGTGTCTCCCCTACTCTGTCTCCCTCTCAGCCTTCCTACTGTCTCAATAAAGAACCTTCTCTCATGTGTCTCTCCTGCTCTGTCTCCCTCTCAGCCTTCCTACTGTCTCAATAAAGAACCTTCTCTCCTGTGTCTCCCCTACTCTGTCTCCCTCTCAGCCTTCCTACTGTCTCAATACAGAACCTTCTCTCCTGTGTCTCCTCTACTCTGTCTCCCTCTCAGCCTTCCTACTGTCTCAATAAAAAAGAAAATGGAGGGGACTGGCCGCTCAACAACAGAAAAACGAATTATAATCACAATAATTTGTTCTCTTTTTTTACAGGCCAACCTTACATTGTCTCCCAACTTCCTGCCTTCCCCTAAAAGTCCCGGCCTGAGGCTGCTGCCCCCCTCTTTCACCCCACCTTCTCCCTGTGACCCTGCTGTTGCCATCACCACGGTAACCCCCATACCCACAGTTACCCCCACGAGCCCGGTGAGCAGCGCCACCCCCCCTCCTCAGAGTGAAGAGGAGGCCCCCACCTCCTTCGAAACCCCGGCTACTGCCACAGAGGGATCCATATTGCCAAGCATCAACAAGGTGTGTGCCTGTGCGTGCGCCCGTGTATGAGAGGGGGCCGTTTAGGGCGTATATACTGTCGACCTAAACGGCCCCTGATACCGTGTGTGCGACTGTGCGCGTGTACGTGCGTGCGTGTGTATTGCATTACTTGTTGTGAGGAGCATTTTGAGATCTAGGCGCCATTATTTTGGTCTCTGGTGAAGTGCACGTTTTGTTTCCGCGAGTGATCCCCATTGAGTTACGATGGATTGAAAGACTGACAACTAGGGATGCTCGATATTGGCTTTTTTACCGATACCGATATACCGATATTGTCCAACTCTTAATTTCCGATACCGATATCAACCGATACCGATATATGCAGGGTCCCCCCCCCCAAAAATGGAATAATTTCAGGTAATTAACATTACATATCTCTTGTTGTGGACACAACATTATGCATACTTTTGACAATAAATAAAATCAGAATTTGTTCTTACTTGCTTGCCTGGGTAAATAAAGGTTATAGAAATGTAAAAAAAATAAAAATAATAAATAAATGCAATTTTTTTTAAACCGATACTTATATTTTCCGATATCACATTTTAATGCCGATATCGGCCGATAATATCGGACATCCCTACTGACAACTGTTAATATTTAATCATGTTTTTTGTGTTTTGGCATCTACTTCGTCATTTGAATCTTTCGCTTCCTTGCTCGTCCTCCTCCAGGGCAGAGCCCGCCTGTCCATCAGGCGACGCCCCCCGTCCCGGCGACACAGGACGTCCAGCGGCGGAGAGGGAACAGCCGGGGCCACGGGAGAGGAGGAGGGGGAGGAGGAGGAGGACCCCACCCTTTCTCCCCCCAACAGCCCCCAGGCCAAAACAGCGGAAGGGGGACGAGTGGAAAGGGACGGAGAGGTATCCCGCGAGGAGGCCAGGGAGGAGGGGACAGAAGCGGACCCCCGTGATCAGACCGAGACAAAGACAGTACCCGGCCCGACGCCGGCCTCCTCCCCCAGAGAGACGCAGCCGGAGGGACGAGCACTCTCGGCGAACAGCTCGGCACCTCGGGAAGAGGAGGAAGAGGAGGAGAGGAAGGTAGAGGAAGAGGCGCAGCCTGTGAAGGAGGAGGAGGGGAGTGAAGACGCCGGGGCGGGAAACGAAGGCACCGGGTCCGTGGTGGGAGAGAAGGGGGGAAGGAGGGATTCCTCTGGGAGCAACTGCCGTTCAGTCGAGCTGGTCGGAGGAGGAGGAGGAGGAGGAGGAGGAGGAGGGGGCGAGGAGGTGTCCTGCGAGAAGAAGAGGGATGGGGAGAAGGACGAAGATGCGGTACATGGGAGCGAGAGGGAGGTGAGTCGTCAGAGTTCGACCGCACGGCAGTTGCGATCGGAGGATCGAGAGGAGAAGAGTGGGGGCGGGGTTTGAGATAGGTCCATTGAGGTTTGTAATATGTCTACCTAACGCAGTTTAGGGTTAATAACCAGCGCAGCCAAACGTGCACAATAAATGTAATGTGCTACAGATCCGCTTTGGAACGACGCTTCAGATCAATTTCTCACTGATTCTCTTTCTAAAGTACAGCTCATTTGCATCAGGGTAAAGGATTACTGTTGTGTAAGTACCAGTTCCAAAATAGTGAGTTCTGATTTTTAGAACCCTATTTTGGGGTCATGCTCCTGTCTGTACAAGCTGACTGAGGACAACTGAAATCTACTTTGTGTGCACAGTGACCTACTGTAAGTTTCAGTGAGCATCAGTCGGCTTGTACAGACAGGAGCCTGACCCCATTGACTTTGCATTGGTCTGTGGCTAACTAGCCGGAGCTAACATATGAGGAACAAGCATGGATTGTGCTGAGAAAAATACTCTACATGATTGACAACATCATTGTTAATGATCAGCAGGTGGTGTTGCACATTGTTTGTACTTTTTCCACGAGGAACGCGTGGTGGTGGTAGTTTTAGACCCCGTGGGAACACCACTTGGCAGGCCCGCAAAACATCTGATTATAGATGGTTATTGGTGCAGGGAGCTGTTTATTTTTGGCCAAGTGGTGGCCAATCAGATCCTGCCAAGTGGTGGCCAATCAGATCCTGCCAAGTGGTGGCCAATCAGATCCTGCCAAGTGGTGGCCAATCAGATCCTGCCAAGTGGTGGCCAATCAGATCCTGCCAAGTGGTGGCCAATCAGATCCTGCCAAGTGGTGTACCGGGGGTCGCATGGGAAAACGAAGACCACCATTGCCATCAGAAAGGACACAGGAGGCTGGAAAATAATCTTTTATTGCTCTCTATTTCTACTGGGCAGGTAAACCCACTCTTGCTCGTTTCTCCAAGTTCACCTTAATAATGATAGGGCTGATGGGGTTCCAAAAGAAAAAAAGGTCTGAACAATTCCTTTAAGTAATATCCCATATAAATGTTGACTTTCAGGGGCGGCCAGGCAGCGTAGAGGTCTAAGCACTCGCCTATACCACTCGCCCGCAGAGACTCTGGGTTGGAATCCAGCTGTCAGCGGCGCCTCCGGCTTGGTCAGTCGTCCCTATATACGAACACAATTGGCCAGTGTTTGCGGGTGGGAAGCCGGTGGGTGGGGTATACAGTATGTGTCCTGGTCGTTGCAAACAGCGACTCCTACTGGTCGGTCGGGGCGCCTGTCCACCAGCGAGGGAATCTGGGGGAGATAGAGTGAACCCCTGCACGCGTTGCGTTCCCCCCTAGTGAGAGTCCTCACTGTCAGGTGAAAAGAAGCGGCTGGCTGACTCCACGTGTACCGGAGGAGGCATCATGTGGTATAGTTCTACACCCTCCCCAGGCCGACAGTGGGGCAACGTGCGCACAACGACCAGGAAGGGAATTGGCATAACGACGACTAAATTGGGACAGGGAGAAAAAGGCTAAAAGAAATACAAAATAAAAATAAACGTTGACTTTCATGCCGGCGCTCATCATGTGATCAATGTCTCCTCCAATGCACAGCAGCGGACGAGGTGTCGGAGCGACACAGACGGCTGATGAGGGGAAGCACACGTGTGTGGTCCTGATGATGAACCCGTTGACCCAGTGCCTCTGTGGTGCCGAGGGAGGAGACCCTGCAGCGCGAAGCCCCTCCTCACCTGCACCCACCAGGCCACGAAGGAGAGAGAGAGAGAGGGAGAGAGGGAGAGAGAGAGAGAGAGAGAGAGGCTGGCACTCCTGACTCTGTAGTAGATGCTGCTTGTCTGTCTGTGTGCTGCTCTGTCTCTCTAGAAGGATGAACAAAGACAATGCAATGTCATGAGAGGGACCCCCCCCAGAACTGCCGTTGATACACACACATGCCTGCGCATGCACACACACACACACACACACACACACACACACACACACACACACTCACACGCATACACACGTGCGCGTGCGAGCGCACATAATGCACACACACACACACACACACACACACACACACACACACACACACACACACACACGGATTGTGATTGGCGGAATTTCAAGAGGCAGGAACGCATAGATTATTATATGTAACCCGTAATATTTTAGACAGTTTGCCAAACACAGCTTGCTTATTGGTTCTTGTGTATGTCTTGTTGTAGCAATACGAACCGATTATCTCTCATAATTAGGGATGCACAATATATCGGCGGTATTGGCCAATATCGTGATTGTTTTTTTTTTAATGTTTTTAACGGCATCGGTTTGATGAGCAGAACAACAGATTGTTGTTTTTGTGTAGCTGAGCAGGGGATAGAGGGGGGGGGGGCGGGGGGGTGCCACAGGGTTTTGATTGGGTACCTGATTTGGCATTGAAATAGACCACAGAAACAGAAATAAAATGTTTTCAATTTCTTTTTATTTTACAGCGTTTGTCGTGTCTGATCATTTTCAGTATGTCAAAAAATATGATTCATTTAGAAACTTTTTTTATATACAGACAGGTAACTATCCGTTCTCGTCCATAACATAAAATTTAATTATCGGTATCGACCAAAATCTTCATATTGATGCATCCTCCCCACTATATTTGAGAATTGACTTAAGGATACAGTTATTTCACTGAGTAAACCTGCAGCTGAAGATATCTCCCTTGTCTGTGTAATTATGCATCCAATGACATGCTCCCCAAATAAACAAGATGGCAAAGTTTGTTAACTGAATTCTTTGTTTTCAAACAAATGTTAATGACATAAATGTTCATGCTCATAAAAGTATCACAACAAAGATTGTCAATCACAAATGTAATTTAGATTAAAGAAAAAATATCTTCAACAAAAAAAAAAGTCCTTTGTTGTTTGTTGTGTTTTTGTTGTTGTTACCCTAGTGGGAGTATTTTTTTTTTATTACAATTCCATTATGATTTTATGTCCTTTGTGTATTTAACAATATAATTAGACATTATAGATGTCTCTGCAATGTGGTCTCTTGTCTGCCTTGGCAACCCTAGGCATGCGGGGGCATAGGCACGCAGGGGCATTTTCATTGGCACAGGGGGCAGCATAAAACATTATAATATATATATATATTTTTTTTTGCTTTGAAATATTATAGTGAAATATTTTGCACTGTTGTCGCATTTATCTTGTTGAAATCCTCCCACAGGTTCTTTTTTTGTAAGTCGAGTATATCAAGGAGGCTTTTCTCTGTAGCTCAGATGTTTTGTTTGAAGGCTTGCCAAACAAAGAGACAATCAAATCGAGGATAAAAGATATCCCCATGTCAGCTTGAGGTGTCGAGCGACGCATCAACGAAATGTCAGAAAATATCAGAGAACAGCAAACAGCTGGATTAAAAGATGCTCCGGTGTGCAGCTTAAAGGGACCAACTGCAGCCCCCAGATAACGGAGCTCAGTAAAGCAAAACTGTTTGTCTGCATTGCATCCCCGCCCCAACTCAGATTTAGGGTTGATACAACCATCATAATAATATTGTTAATAATAACAATAACAATAATGATGTAATAATGTAAAAATTATCATTAAAAATACCTGATTAAGAGAAATGTTTTTTTACGATGCATGGAATATTGTTGAGGCACACTATAGTTACAACTATATTTCAAACAGGCACTTCATGTCAAAAAGGTTGCTGACCCCTGCACTAGATGGAGATTGGTAGGATTAAAGCACTGATATTCAGGATCTAGTCATCTTGAAAAGTCTGAATCTGGATCAGGGTGTGATCCTATCCTGGATTGCTTTGGAATACCGGGACAAAATCGGGCCGAGTTGTCTGATCCTGGATCACAAAAAATGGGATTTAAAAATCTGATCGGATCAGATAGGGATTAAATGTTTTGAACTCCTGGGCCCAGGAGTTCAACATTGTTTATACCTATTGATTGATTGATTGATTGAACATTTGAATGGGTACAATACAGTACAGCTCAATACACACAATTGTTAAGGGGATGCAGACCATGAGAAAGACTTTCGTCTTGTTTACATCAGGGTCCCCCATTTTCAATTCATAATGATTTGAAATGAATGAATACAAATCTGATCCAATCAGATAGGGATTACAAGTTTTGAACTCCTGGGCCCTGCGCCCTGGAAATCCACCCCTGGATCAAGAGAATCCAGTTATTTGGGATCAAACTGATCCCAATCGTTGTCGGTTTGAAGAGTTTGAAGATTTTCTCCAGATTAAAGCTTGGATTTGATTTCCTGATCTGATCGGATATCAAAGTGATCCTGATCCTGTTTTTTGGTTTTGAACTACCCAAAATCCAAATCTGATCCGATTAGATAGGGATTAAAAGTATTTTTTAATTACTGGGCCTGGATTTGGGTTTGATTTCTCTGGTAATTTTCTCACGTCTTTTGTGTGAGTTTTTCCTTTGTTTTGTTTTGTTTTTTGTTTTGTTGAGACTCTTGGTGCCTTTTTTGGACTTTGTTGTCCAAACATAAATGCTGTGATTGCCTTTAGTTTAGGGTATTGTGTTTGACTTTCTTTTTTTTAACGAATAAACCATGAATGGTTAGAAGTTTTGAACTTTGAGCTTTTGAATTATGCTACTGAATGTACCCAAGACATATTGTCAGCTGTTATAGCCCAGTTTCAGAGTAGGTATTGGCATATAAGAAATTTATAATAATAACAATGCAACAATTTCATCATTCTACCAAAGAACTGCATAGCCGCAGGTTAAAAGCAGTGTATACTCTAGTAGTAAAGACTTTATAGCAGTGTACTCTAGTAGTATATACTTTATTGCAGTGTATACTCCAAATAGTAGGCAGTACTTTCCCCATGGTTTTATAATAATGTCACTAATCATGTTAAGGTAGTAATAGGGAATCAAGGATTACTTCAGTCAGCAGTAGCTTACTGTTCTTCAAAATACTTCCCAAAGGTCAGTGAATACCACGATCACAACACCAGAGGGAGCTCCACAAATCATGTTAAACCCAGATTCGGCTCAAACAAGGGACTAAACACGTTTCGCAATTATGCCACATCAATGTGGAACGCCCTACTCAAAGCTGTAAAGGAATGTGAATCACTACCCACTTTCAAAAACACTCTCAAAGAACACCTACGGGAGACTGCAATTCGAAACTGGCCCCTATAAATGTCCTATAACCCAGTCGTACAGTAAATGACCAAGTATGGCTTTGTCAGTATTCCAATGTACAGCCCCCCCCAACCCCACCCTACCTACCCAACCTCCTCCAATGTACAGTTTCTACGTCAAATGTATATACACTCTTTTTCTGGACACTTTTTGTATCACAAACAGTACTGTATTTGCAAATCTGGTATGTCATAAATGTATAGATGTAGCAGTACTGTCTATCTGTATGTCATGTATGTCATATATGTTATGATGAATTGAAAATGGGGGACCCTGATGTAAACAAGACGAAAGTGTTTCTCTGGTCTGCATCCCCTTAACAATTGTATGTATTGATCTGTACTGTACTGTACCCATTCTGCAATCTGTTAATACACTTTTCAATCAATCAATCAATTCTCATTAGTTAAGTTCTACTTTCTATAGGATTATAACTGGGCAAATATTCAGAAGAACATTTGTACAACCAGTTATAGATAAGTAATACTGTTATATTGCTACCAAGTAATGCTACCAAGTAATGTTAAGTAACGTTAATAATTACTCTATATGCAGCTCCTCTTACCACAATAATATACTTGACCCCTTTCCCTCCTTGCATTAGCAATAATTACCAGGTACTTTTCCCAGAATTGATAAGGTACTTTAAGGTTATTAAAATGTTTTGTTTGTTATCTTTCTCTCTTTGTTTCGTAATAGGAAGTACTACTTATTTAGCTTGAATTCTTTCGTATGTCCTCTGTCTTGCTGTATTGTCGTATTTACCTGCACTATCGTACTGCCAGTGTATTATTCTACTGTTGTGAAACCACCCGTTTGTTTTACACGGGTGCAGTGTCATGTATTCTCCATTAGAGGGCACCATAGAACACAGAGCTGTAATACTCATGTCCTGAACCTCATCAAGTTCAAGTCTCTTTATTAGTTGTCAGAATACTTTTATACAAAATGCTTCTTTCTGTTACGCTCCAGAGACTGTGCTAGACAAAAATAGATAAGTATAAAATAAAATAAGTATAGCAAGTAAAAAATAGAAGTCACGTACGTAGGCACAAGTGTTCAGTCTGTACATATGTACAATGTTCAATGCAGAGTAGAAGTAACTGAGTTACCATACAATATACTATACAATATACTAATATACAATATACTATATAGTGATAGTTTTAGTTCATTGATCTAGTAATATTCGATGTCAATATCCTATGTATCTGTGCACCTATTGTCTCAACGCAGAAATGGGATGAGGTACAATTTAGGTACAATTTACAGTAATATAGGGCTTTTACTCAGTTGTGATGATGCAATGGGAGGAAACTGGTATCTACCTTCTTGTCTGACTCTGGAGAAGATGGTAAGCACATTTCCCATAATGTTGGCGTGTTCCTTTAAGAGAACTGGAACGTGCTCAAGGACACAATGAGTGATTATGTAAATTAGCCTCCAATGTCTTCATCTGCTTCTTCCCAAGAGTAATATTGAACTAAAACCATGTTTTAATGTATCCCTCTAGTTGACATTTTTACATGATGAAGAATCACAATGTGGACAACCGCCCTCCTCCCTTGCTAATGAAACAGCAGAAAGGGTACATTTTAAATTAGAGGCGCTATTGCAACCATAGACATATATAAAGGCTAGATGACTCACCCGCGTGCACTGCTGGCCAATGGAGACCGACGTTGCCACTTGGCGGCCATCTTGCCACAGGCAGCACCAGTGGCGTCGTTAGCCCTGGGCTTCCGGGGCTTTAGCCCCGGATGTTTTTCTCCTAGCCCCGGATTTTTATGTCAGCATCCCCATTGTCTTTGCTGAATGTTTGTTAGTGTTTGGTATTTTTTGTTGGTTTTTAGTACTTTTAAACATTTTTAGTAAGTAGTTTTCATTTGATCCTATAATTTTTCATTCACCGATTTGTGGACTTTTTTTTTAGTGTCCTGAAAGGCGCCTTATAAATCAAATGCATTATTATTATTATTATTATTATTATTATTATTATTATTATTATTATTATTATTATTATTATTATTATTATTATTATTATTATTATTATTATTATTATTATTATTATTATTATTATTATTATTATTATTATTATTATTATTATTATTATTAGTGTGGGTGACCTGGCGAAGCCAGGTTGCCACCCACACTATACATATCCATACTCTTTTTATTAGTGTGGGTGACCTGGCGAAGCCAGGTTGCCACCCACACTATACATATCCATACTCTTTTTATTATTATTTATTTATTCCACCGATTTTGCAAACACTTTGCAACACGTAAGCGTTCGCGCCCCATACACGTGAAAGGTATCAAAACGAGCGGCTTGCCTATGGCAACACCGGTCTCCGAACTCGTAAAGTTTCACCGCACCGTCTGGCTACGAATCGACTTTAAACGGTAAAATATCGCCAGGTTGCCACCCACACTATACATATCCATACTCTTTTTATTATTATTTATTTATTCCACCGATTTTGCAAACACTTTGCAACACGTAAGCGTTCGCGCCCCATACACGTGAAAGGTATCAAAACGAGCGGCTTGCCTATGGCAACACCGGTCTCCGAACTCGTAAAGTTTCACCGCACCGTCTGGCTACGAATCGACTTTAAACGGTAAAATATCGGTCCCATTGGGAATGCATTGCATTTTAGAGTGTAGCAGCTGAAATAATCTTTTTCCCCCTACCTTGGGTGAATTGCGAGTGTGATCTCAATTTTGGACGTAGAAATAAAACAAACACATCAAAACGATGACACGGCTGTCAACCCGCTCACAAAAGAAAAATAAATGGAATTGGACATTTCTATCTCAACTGACGACCATTTGTTTGAAGGTTCTCCTCCCCATTGACCGCCATGCAATCGCA
>NW_028171919.1:57079-157079 GCF_963971535.1 Notolepis coatsorum
CCTATCCGCGCTTAGCAGGCGCCCCGACCGAACTGTAGGAGTCGCTGTTTACAACGACCCGGACCCACCCCGCCAGCTTCTCCCACCCTCTAATACTGCCAATTGTATTAGTGTGAACGGCCAGCCAAGCTGGTGACAACCCCGGAGCTGTGAGCTGGATTCGAACAGGCGAATCCTAGCGTCTCCGGGGTTGGTGACGAACGCAATCTCCGCTACGCCACCTGACTGCCCCTTATGCCTGATATTCTATATTCTATAATCATATTTCAAATTGCATGTGTCCAGATGGCAGAATTCAGTACTGTATCTACAAAACCTTCTGTTTAATCATCTTCCATCTATTAATTTACTTAGATTTTTCAGATCTGGTCAATTTGAGCATGGTGTTATTCACAGTCAAAGATAAAACATTTTTTATTGATATTCTCATTTGGTTCATTACAATTTACTCAAGCCTAGTAACAGACACAGTATTTCTGACACTGGGAATACATTCCCTGAGATCCATAGATGTCCCTAGAATCAGATACCAAGAACATGCAAATGGACCATATTAAAAAAAGTCTGTAAATGTGTATTCTACGTTCTTATGGAATGAACAAGATAAAAAAAATATATTATATATATATAAAAAAAAAAATCTTTAATTGTTTTTGTAATTAATTTGCTGTGTAATTAATTAATCTAATTAACGCGATAAACTGACAGCCCTAGTCTCTAGAAATGGAAAAAGGGGTAGATGATGTCAAAACACCTGGTGATAGATGGGACAGACCAATATAACACACAGTGAGACAGACCAATATATACGACATAGTGAGACAGACCAATATATACGACATAGTGAGACAGACCATAATAACACACAGTGAGACAGATCAATATTAACACACAGTGGGACAGACCAATATAACACACAGTGAGACAGATCAATATAACACACAGTGAGACAGATCAATATAACACACAGTGAGACAGATCAATATAACACACAGTGGGACAGACCAATATAACACACAGTGAGACAGATCAATATAACACACAGTGAGACAGATCAATATAACACACAGTGAGACAGATCAATATAACACACAGTGAGACAGATCAATATAACACACAGTGGGACAGACCAATATAACACACAGTGAGACAGATCAATATAACACACAGTGAGACAGATCAATATAACACACAGTGAGACAGATCAATATAACACACAGTGAGACAGATCAATATAACACACAGTGAGACAGATCAATATAACACACAGTGAGACAGATCAATATAACACACAGGGAGACAGATAAATATAACACACAGTGAGACAGAGACCAATATAACACACAGTGAGACAGACCAATATAACACACAGTGGGACAGATCAATATAACACACAGTGAGACAGATCAATATAACACACAGGGAGACAGATCAATATAACACACAGTGAGACAGACCAATATAACACACAGTGAGACAGATCAATATTAACACACAGTGAGATAGATCAATATTAACACACAGTGAGACAGATCAATATAACACACAGTGAGACAGACCAATATAACACACAGTGAGACAGATCAATATTAACACACAGTGAGACAGATCAATATAACACACAGTGAGACAGATCAATATAACACACAGTGAGACAGACCAATATAACACACAGGGAGACAGATCAATATAACACACAGTGAGACAGATCAATATAACACACAGTGAGACAGACCATAATAACACACAGTGAGACAGACCAATATAACACACAGTGAGACAGACCATAATAACACACAGTGAGACAGACCAATATAAGACACAGATAAGACAGACCAATATATACGACACAGTGAAATAGATAAGACAGACCGATATAAGACATAGTGGGATATAGAAGCATTATGAATAAATACATAGTCTAAAACAGTGGTGCCCAACCAGTCGACCGCGATCGACAGGTAGATCGCAGGCTGATTTCAAGTAGATCTCGATTAATAAAATTCTATAAAAAAAAAAATATATATATATATATATATATATATATATATATATATATATATATTTTTTTTTTGTGTGCAAAATCAACTCTGCCTCTCCTTGTTAACTACAACAAGCAATGCTGTTTGTTATTTAAGATGAGGTCGGATGACGGCTCAAATGACGGCTTACAATATACAATTTTGGCTGGTAGCTCTCGGCTAGGTGGTAAATTAAAAAGTAGATCTTGGTTCAAAAAAGGTTGGGCACCCCTGGTCTAAAAGAACATTAGTCATAAAAAAAACACAGGTCACAAGAAACATGATAAGCCAAGCTCCTCATTAAGCCCATTTGGGGAAATGAAACATCCAGTATGACGTAATAATAGAAAAATCAATTAAGAGCCTGTTGTAAAGCAAGCATGTGTAGCCTACTAATATTATTTCACTATTGGATCAATTATGTGGGAGATTCAAATGTTCAACTTTGTGCAGCTATCTTTGCAAATATGTGCTACCACCAGTGGCGGCCGGTGTGAACTACATTTGGGTGGGCGCGGGGGGGTGAAGGGGGGGGAGGGGGCAAGCGGACAGCTGACCAAGCGAATACTGACTCATAATGTTACCAACGTTAAGTCGAGTTCATTCATACTATACTAGTACACGTATGATCAATCCAATAATGAACACATATATATATCTTGTCATTGTAAACAAGTTACCATTCATTCATTCATCCATTATGCGTCACCTGCGGTGAAATTAAATGTTATAGTTCAACAACAACACGCTGTGTTGAGAGAGCGAGAGAGAGAGAGAGAGAGAGAGAGGAGAGAGAGAGAGAGAGAGAGAGAGAGAGAGAGAGAGAAGAGAGAGAAGAGAGAGAGAGAGAGAGAAGAGAGAGAGAGAGAGAGAGAGAGAGAGAGAGAGAGAGAGAGAGAGAGAGAGAGAGAGGAGAGAGGAGACCGCATTAACTCACTTTGTTTAGTTGAAACGTGGTCCGGGAGGGCTTGATAAAGTGTATATGTCCACTGTCCCACAGTCCCAGACTGTTGATGTATATCCACTGTCCAGACTGCATCCAGCTAGCCAAATAGCTTCTTGTTAGCCAGGTTAGGCACCACAACACAACAGCATCGAACAGCCTGAAAACTACCTGGCGTTCTATCGCCCTGCTCTAAGACAAACTCTAACCTTAACCAACTTTGAAAGAGTGCCTAAGCTTAACCGTCGAAAGAACTTGCCGTCATGCTCTAAGGCAAACTCTAACCTTAACCAACTTCGAAGAGTAACTAAGCCTAACCAGTGTAGAAACTGACGTCGGCCAATCAGAGAGCGTCTCCGAGAAATGCGGCTAGAGCGTCTCCGAGAAATGCGGCTACGGACAGTATAGACGCTGCTTGCTTAGATGATATAGATCGCTTGAAAACGCGCCCGGCTTCCATCATATTACATCATATTTCAACGCACAGTGCGTTACGTGCGTTGACCTATTTGATTGGCTGCGAGAATACAGCGATGAAACCAGTGCACGCGGGGCGATATGTCTCGCCCCGGCCTGAGAGGTAGTTACTAGTGACTTCCTGTGAATGAAAAACTATTATTTATATTTGATATATTAACGTTATATTGTGCATTGGAAACACAAACATACTTAAAATGAGTAAATATTATTCATTTTAAACATGTTTATTTTATTTCTAGGGCTCTAAAATATATATATATATATATATATATATATATATATATATATATATATATATATATATATATATATGTTCTTCTTCTTCTCTCTTTTAACCAGGTAGGGCGGCGCTCTAGCGCCCACTATTGGCCGGCCGCCACTGGCTACCACCAATTCTATTACATTTCAAAATCTCTATAGTATGTATCCTCTCACAATAGATTTCACAGATTCTAAACCAAACCAACGAAAATAGTAAGGAAAACATCACCCCATGAGAATACACAAGATACTGTACACCTAATTATTATTTAACAACCATGTCTACTATCAGTCCTATGGGGGAAAGTGGAAGCACCCGGGAGAAAACCTAGCGGTCCAAACCAGGACAGGTGAGGAGTCGGTTATATAACCAGTCTGCTCCCAGAACAGCAGCCGTGTCCATGTCCCTGCCTCCACTCGCATTCTAAAGCCTCTTGGCCCGAGGACCTGGGGAGAGTTGCTCTTGGTTTTATCTCCTTAGGGTGTTATTCTAAGTGTTCCTTCTCTCTGTCCTGCGCGGATTAAGAGGGTTAGCAACTCCCTGAGTTCTGCTCTCTCTGCCTCCTGCAGTGTGTCGGGAGTCCCAGCAGTCTAGAGTCACAGCGCGGCCCTTTTTGAACAAGGGCTTGCCAGGGACTAGTGCTGCTTCTCCCGCTTCACTCCGCCACTGACCGCTCCACCACCACCACCACCACCACCCCATCCCCTGGCTCTCCGGTCCTCTTTCTACTACCGGACCTCTCCTCTCCTTCCCTGGGTGCCGGGCCTATAGGAGGAGCAAGGTCAAGGCAACGGACGAGCAGCGCCGGTCACCAGTTCTGCTGCGTGCTTCTCCCCCCCGCCCCGGGCCTCGTCCACTGATCCTCCACCCGCCACCGTTGTTGCTCAGCCTCTCCAGCGAATACTCGAGTATCCGTTAAGGGTTGAAGGATTTATCGAATTTCCTGGAATCTCCGGTGTGTCTAGTTCCCTTTCTTTTGGGGAACGAAGAGTGCTTAGTGGGCTGGTAAAGCTATGCCTCCTAAAGTGTGAAAACGGAAGTACAGGCCGTAGTGCTTTACCAGTCTTTATCTCACGGAGGAGATAAAACTGGGAACGAGGTTAAGTGCTTAGGGGGTAGTTTGGGGTTTCTTTTGGGGGGGGGAGGGGAGGAGGGGGGAGGTGGGGGGAGGGGTCTTCTTATAGGTTGAACCATGGGGAACCACGGATCCAACCTGGATGAGATCTTGGCGGAGGACATGCACCACTGGTACAATAAGTTCATGAAGGAGTCGCCCTCGGGCCTGGTCACACTGTTTGAGCTGAAGACCTTCCTGGGCCTGAGAGGAATGACGGAGAACGCCAACAGCTACGTGGACCAGGTGTTCTTCACCTTCGATATGGACGGGGTGGGTACCTGCATGGCTGACGGACTCACACACACACACACACACACACACACACACGCACGCACATGCACACGCACACGCACACGCACAGACACACACACACACACACACACACACACACACACACACACACACACACACACATTGTATGACTGTATTGAAGTCCATCGTGACTGTGGATATTACTCACGATACCTCCGCTACACATGCATGCATGTGCATTGTAGTTGGCTACACTAGCGGACTGGCCATCGGGAGCACCGGGAGTTTTCCCGGTGGCCTGGCAGACTGGCATGGCCTGGCTGCCCTGACAGACTGGAAAATGCTTTTTTAATTTTAAAATTTGTATTTGTTTGTGCCCACAGTCAGGCCACTGAACTCCGAAGCAGGCCAGGTCAGCATATACGTGTTTCTATTTGCGCGGAGATGTGCTCTCTATATATAAGTTCAGGCAAGCAGGCACGAATGAGTTAACTTGTCATGGGCCTGGCCGGGCCTGCCTGAGTCAAATTCCCGGTAGGAATTATGGTCCCAGTCCGCCACTGGTTGGCTATGTTATTTATTGTCCTACTACAAGTATGATTCTGGTGGGTCCCTGTTGGCATGGATACGGTGAGCAGCTGGCTACAGATTGATTGATTGATTGATTGATTGATTGATTGATTGATTGAAAATTGTATTAACAGATTGCAGAATGGGTACAATACAGTACGGCTCAATACACACAATTGTTAAGGGGATGCAGACCATAGAAAGACTTTCGTCTTGTTTACATCAGGGTCCCCCATTTTCAATTCACCATAATAAGATCACACACACACAGACACACACACACATTTGTTTGCATATCGAACAAACATCCAAGTGAATATTATACTGCATTCATTCTGTATCAGATGGGTCTCTCCACTTGAAAACAATACACACTATGTTTATTAATGAACCTTGGTCCCCTGGCCTGTTGACACTAAATCTGCTAACCTTCTCACATGTTTGATGACCATTTGAGCATTGACCCAACAAATGGCCATTAGACCAGCCAAGCAAAAGGACAAATATGGCTGTCTCTGGGAGGATGTTCAGGGATAGCTCTGAGAAATGGAACCTTTCATTGGCTCCCTGTCTAATTGGCTTAAAGTGCTAGCTTGTGGAGCTAATTTTCTACCTATATATAATATGTGTGTGTGTGTGTGTTGCAAGCTTAGAGGATTGCTGTGTGTGTGTGTGTGTGTGTGTGTGTGTGTGTGTGTGTGTGTGTGTGTGTGTGTGTGTGTGTGTGTGTGTGTGTGTGTGTGTGTGTGTGTGTGCACGTGTGTGTGTGTGTGTGTGTGTGTGTGTGTGTGTGTGTGTGTGTGTGTGTGTGTGTGTGTGTGTGTGTGTGTGTGAAGACTTAGCTCATCAAGATGGTCTGAGTCAGAGCCAGTTATTACTATCCAGCAAGGTTTAACCCTTTCACATGCCGCACTACCAAAAACGGTTAACACTTTCACTGCGACAACACACAGAAGGTTAACCCTTTCACTGCCACACGACAGCCCTGTTGCGACCGTCGGTTGTTGTGTGATAGTAAAGGGTTAACCTTCTGTCGTGCGGCAGTGAAAGGGTTAAAAAAAGTGTCAGTGGCTTATGACTCACTATTATATTATTATATAATATATTATATTATTAGTATTATATACTATTATATAGGGCTGCAATGATTAGTCGACATAATCGACGATGTCGATTATGAAAAATCGTCGACGAGAAATTGTTGCGTCGATTAGTCATAAAAAAAATAAAAATAAAAATTATTATAATTTTTTTTATTTTTTATTTTTATTTTTGCACTACCTATCTTTGTGAAAGTGGCTTCTCAGCTCTGGTCCAGCCAGCTGAATACTTCTTAGCTTAACATAACAGACCGACAGTAAGTTTGGGGGAACTAATGGGATAACTGGGGATGTTGTTTGGTCCTGACAAGAGTCTCAAAGCCACTCTGAGGTCATGTTCAATGTCCAATCTGTTCCTCTGCTCTGTCTTCAGCTGGACCAGAGCTGAGAAGCCACTTTCACAAAGATAGGTAGTAAAAAAATAAAAATAAAAAAAAGATTATAATATATTTTTTTTATTTTTATATAACTGTTTTTCGATTAGTCGACTAATCGAAAAAATTATCTACAGATTAGTCGACTACCAAAATAGTCATTAGTTGCAGCCCTACTATTATAACATGGCCTCCATACTACAACCTACGCAAATTCTGGTAATAATGTTGGTGCAAAGGCCTAGCTGGTCAAGGATGGTCCACAGAAGGTCTTGACAGGGCTCGGCCCTCATTTATCAATGGTGCTTACGCACAGATATGTGCGTAACCGTGCGTACGATCATTTCTATGCAAAGTGGGGGATTTATCAAAATGAACGTGTGCTTGAGATTGTGCGTATATCTACGCACAGCTCAGACCGTGCGTGTATACATATCACCAAGCGGTAGAATATGAAGACTGCAAGCAACATGAGACGGACTTTCATGCATTCGTTTCAACACTGACGTGTTCTGTATGACCCGTACTTCATTATAGTTAATTGTAAAATAGCGACAGTAGTGTAATTATTGTCAAACCCTATAAATAGCATTTGGAATAGGTCTTTCTTTGCGAATGAATGCAGCGTTATCGGAATACTACGGGGTGCACTGACTGCGCTCCGTGGGGAGCTGTTTTCAGAGATAGGACAGTCTATTTGCCGAGAGAACATAATATTAACTAGAGTCCGCTACCCGAGACACATTCTCCTTGATTTGTACCGCAATTTGGGACACAAATTTGAGCGTGGAACAAAATGCACAAATGCCACCCCCATGCACATTCAAGTCCTCTCCACCCTCGGGTCTTTGGCCACTGGCACGTTCCATTGTGATTTATTGGAGATTGATCGAGCAATAGACTGTTACTGTACCACCCATGTAGCTGTCAAAGCTCCATCACAAATTCAGTTATTATGTGAATAGAAAGGGATTCCGACTCAGTCAATGTTGCGATGCTCATTTGGCTGATACATGTCGTTGCTGGTGACCGGGAGGAAGGCACGCATTGTATTGAATTCAATTGTTATGTTATTACTGGGGTATCTGTAATTAAAATATCGCTAAAAATGCAGGTGATCGGGGTTATCCACTGAAGCCATAGTTAATGACTCTGACCAACCCAACGAACGACCCAACAGGAGTGCAATTATAACGGGCTCACGCGCGAACAAGAGCCCGTTAGATCGCAGTTGGCCTGCTTGTTTGGCACAGGGGGGGGCAGACGCAGAACACCCACCTCCAAACGCGATTAAATATTGTTTAAAATAAAAAGCGAAATACTATTATTTTGTGTGTCATGTTTCCAAATAAGATTGGTCACAACGAAATGCTTTCTAGTTTACATTTTTTGTTGGTTAGAATAGATTACCTCCGTTGAAACTTTACTGAGAGCGAGATTGATCACAGAGGACTCGCTCTCAGTAACCTTGTTCCCAGTTGTATCTCCTCTGTGAGATAAAGACTGGTAAAGCACTACGGCCAAAAGTGTGAATTTCCAGTGTATGTACTTCCCCTGGAAGCTGCCTCCGAACGGACCAAACTTTTCCAGAATCCTGTCGGCAAACAAGCTAGAACGTCCCGGTCATATAGTACATTCTTCAGGCAAAGCCGTTGCAGTGACTTAAACGAGGAAATATTGTGCACTTCACACGTTTCTATATAATTGTTTTGTCGAAACCGGAACGCCTGTAGCCGGTACTTCCTGTACTTCCGTTTTCACACTTTAGGAGGCATAGCTTTACCAGCCTATGCTCTCAGTGAAGTTTCAAGTCCGCTTAGTCCATTATTCTACATTCCATGGGGGTGTTTCATTACCATATATGGTTAATTAAGGGCGGATCAGTATGCAAATTATTACAATCATGCACAAGCATAGACGGTAAGAACGTTGGTATTTATCAACACGGAGTGTGCATAGGACCTGCGTGCACGTGCGGTTGATGAATCCCGATTTTTCTGTGCGTAGAGACATTCTAAATTCCCTGCGTAGGAATGAAAATAGAACACTTTCTACGCATTATTGATAAATGAGGGCTGGCTTTTTCACATCTGCAGCAATTACATTTCAGTATGACCCATCTTCTCTCTTGTCTACAAAATGTTTTATGGCCCTTTAACCAACCCAAGTAATTTAAAATACATTGCAAATATCATATGTACATGGGCGTAAAAAGGAAAACCAACTAGAAACATCTAGTAGAATGAAACATGTGGCAAAATTAAATAACGAGCACGATGGGCAAAATGAGTGATAAGATGGTAGTTTATTTTTAAATGTATTTAGTCGTATAGCTTTTAAATATATATATTTATTTTTTATCTAGACTACATAACAGCCTATAGCCTGACAATGGCCTACAACCAGCTGATTGGCCAGATGTTGGCTCAGTTCTTGTTCCTCAATGGCCACGTGTTTGTCCGAGGGAAGCAACAGCTGTGATTGGAGGATCAAGAGAAGAGGGCGTGGTTTGAGATAGGTCCATTGACCCTGCAGCCATAGCAATGTTGTCAAAGAACAGCGTTGCTGACTAGGCTACAATATGAATTGCTACAATGAATTGCTACAATATGAATTGAGTCTTTATATCCACGAATGGCCTGAATTATAAAGCCACCCTTTGACCATGTCCCTAATTCGAGTCATTGAGAAGTAGTTAATGTTTTGAGTTTCATGAGAATAGCGCCACCATGAGGCCAGATGACTCGAAACTGCACAGGCCTCTTTGCTGTTGGGTGGAAATGAGACAAGTAACAAATCACTTCCTGTTTACCATGAGTTTTTCTGAAATGCTATTGGATCTGGGCGGTGACATGGTTTGGCCTATCGGTTCTTTTAATGACACAATGACACAGCAAGTTTGGCGAGAATCAGGTGAAGTGGCTAGGGGGAGTAGGGAAAAAAGTATTTTTTGGGGGGCTCAAAATACTGGAAATTCCAACATGGCGTACTTCACAGGGCCTTATGTGTTGTACATCTCTGGATATGAGTTGTGACAAACGTGTTGTCTATGAGTAGATAATAATAATAATAATAATAATAATAATAATAATAATAATAATAATAATAATAATAATAATAATAATAATGATGATGATGATGATGATGATGATGATGATGATGATGATGATGATGATGATGATGATGATGATGATGATAATAATTGTTGTGAAGGATCAGATTAAACCGAATATATATATTTATTTATATATATATATTTAAATGGTATTTGTATATCGTTTGATATCCCCTGTATATTCCTTGTACAATATGCACCGAATATCCCTTTAGTCTACTAAACAGCCCATAATAGTTTCATTCTACCATTGGATGAGAACCTGGCGCCAGCAGCCATACCCCTAGGTTCAAGTTCAATCGTGCCGCCCAACATGTCGTGGCAAGCCCGGTTCCGCGTAGGAATACGTCTGGCGAAATACGAATGGTACTATTTGTTCACGGCGCATATATATATGGCGCAAGTAAAGTAGAACTTTCTTTTAGTCCAGTTCTTTACCCTCCAACCGAGTAACAGACGCGAAGCCTCACCCACGACGCACGTGTGGTGCAGTAAGGCCTACTTGGCCTCAGAATAGGCATTGAGATATCGTGTGGATTAATAGTTGAATTGTCATAGTTTGGCACTATACCGTCGAGTTGGACGTATTCTATTAAGCTAATAATAGTCTATTTATGTATGGTGCATCGTTCGGTTAGAGTTATAAAGTTATCAGTACCCCCATCGTTCCTGACGTTATCTGGAGTCTTAACCAGGCTGGGCAGACCACTAGTGGTGCTTGCATCCGAGGAGCTCCGGGCCAGGGCGACTGGACCTGTATATTGGATTACTCTACCCGGACGACGGCGAGCCTTCCACGGCTTGGATTATGCTTTGGGTGCTTTGATTATTCCATGGATAACGGCCAACACTGCGGAGTGTTGGAACTACCCCCCGGAGAGGAGTCCAGGTGAGACGGCGCTCTACACCAGTGAGGTCGCCTCACGTCTCTCCGTTGTGGACCGGCAGCTACCGTCCACCAGAGGGTCCAGCTGTATTCATCTGCGGACCGAGGTTCTGTGGGCACCGTGTTCAAGACTGTGAATTCTCCCAAGAAATCGTCGGCCAGATGGGATACCGCCAGCGGCTTCTCTAACCCCCCCCTCCTACTGTCTTACAACCAGCGGGACCCCCCCCCCCCCCTTAGTGTATCCAGCTATAATCATCTAAGTACCATCGCTATAGTTTCCTAAAGAAACCGGGTTGTATACTTACTCCCTGCGTAACCAGAGATTGGACATTCAATGTTGATTTACCTACGAATACTCATTTGCCATACAAGTGCATTTCAAATCATAAGTGTAAACAAGTGAACGTTGTATATACCTTTTGCTATATTAAATATTCGATTTGTACATTTGTGTGGACTTCGTTTCATCAGGTGGGAAAGTGTTCATCATATTTATATCATGTACTGGATGGCCAGAAGTTAAAGTACAAGAGGTAGTGGTTTAATAATACCATACTTAACAATACAGTCAGGGAATTGTACCCCTCAGTTACAATAATAATAATAATAACATATTAATATATTTTATTTATAAAGCGCTTTTCAAAACCCAAAGACGCTGACAATGAGAAAAACAATAAAGAGAGAAACAAAGAACCACAGGGGAAAAGCAACAGGATGAATATGCAGGACATACAACCACGGGTAACAAGTAACACATACAGAGTCCAGTAGGGGAACAGTCAGGGAAGTAGGGAAACCGAGGGGAGGGAGGGGGGGCAGGAGAGGGAGAGAAAGTAGGGAAGAGGAGGGGATGTGGTAGGTTGGAGGAGGGTGGTTATGGGTAGGGAAGGTTGTATGCTTGGGAGAACAGGTGGGTTTTGAGTCGGGATTTAAAGGTGGAGAGTGAGAGGGAGAGTCTCGGACAGTCTGAGGGACGGTGTTCCAAAGTCTGGGTGCAGCTCCTGAGAAATGGCAGGCTATGGAGGGCTTTGACGGTGAGGAGTAGTGTTTTGAAGTTGATGCGTTCCTTGATCGGGAGCCAGTGGAGGGAGTGGAGGACAGGAGTGATGTGTTCACGGGACCGGGTGTCAGTGAGGAGGCGGGCGGCTGAGTTCTGGACCATCTGCAGTTTATGGAGGGAGCGGGAGGTGATGCCAGTGAGGAGGGAGTTGCAGTAGTCCAGGCGGGAGGAGATGAAGGCGTGTATGAGGGATTCAGCAGCAGGGGGGGAGAGGCAGTGACGAATTTTGGCAATGTTGCGGAGGTGGAAGTATGAGGTTTTTACAATGGAGCGGACATGGGGGTCAAATGAGAGGGTGGGGTCGAGGTTGCGGACTAGGGGGGAAGGGGTGATGGTGGAGTCATTGATGGTGAGTGTGATGGGTCCGGATCTGGTGAGGGCGGTTTTGGTGCCGATGATGAAATGTTCCGTCTTGTCGCTGTTTCATTTGATGAGGTTATGGGTCATCCAGGTTTGGAGTTCAGTGATGCAGGATTAATAGATCTCACATCTCTGGATATGAGTTGTGACAAACGTGTTGTCTATGAGTAGATACAGTACATCTCTGGTTATGAGTTGTGACAAACGTGTTGTCTATGAGTAGATACAGTACAGTACATCTCTGGTTATGAGTTGTGACAAACGTGTTGTCTATGAGTAGATACAGTACATCTCTGGATATAATAATAATAATAATAATAATAATAATAATAATAATAATAATAATAATAATAATAATAATAATAATAATAATAATAATAATAATAATAATAATAATAATAATAATAATAATAATAATAATAATAATAATAATAATAACTTTATTTTTTATAGCACTTTTCATACAGAGGTTGCAGTTCAAAGTGCTTCACAACAGTAAAAAATACAGGCATGAGCGAGCATAGCAAGGTATGGTCAAATAGAACGGACATACAACAACAGTAAAAAAATACAGGCATAAGCGAGCATAAAAATAAAAAATGTAAATAGCAAGGTTACAGTAAAAAGTGTGATAAGATTGTTCAATCAGATGAAAATGGCCCAGTTAGGAGAATCAACCTTGGCTAGGCAATGAGTTGTGACAAGCGGATCAGGAGATACACTCATTTAATTTGGCCCGATGGCGGCGCTAGAGGTCACAGGGTCACCAAAATGAATAGGGTTCTTCCTCTAGAGGTCATGTATAATAATGTGCACCGCACATTTGAAAAGATTAAAAATGAAAGATATTCGAGCAATTGTGTTCGCACTTACAACAGGATCTTCTGCGGCAGAGGTCGAGGTGAATCCATAACATGGGGCGACGGTGGCTCAGGAGCAGTCATGCCACAGATTACTTGTAAAAAATAATCTGATTACTGATTACTCCTTTAAAAAGTTATCTAGTTACTTTACTGATTACTTGATTATCAAAGTAACTTAGTTACTTTGAAAGTAACTAGGTTACGAAGTAGTCGTCGTCCCCCCTGCTGCTGCCACAAGAATGACAACAGTTTTTTTTTTTTTTAAATAATGCTTTATTGAAAGTGCATAATGTCATAAATCATGATTGGCTGCTCAGACAGGTCATCATGAGACGTCATCAGCCATCAGGCCATACTCCGGTCTAACTGACTGTACCCCTGGCTCTCTTATCATCAGCATTATGAGATAGTAACTAAATAGTAACACACAGCCACTTGGAAGTGTAACTGTAATCAGATTACTGGCTTGTAAAAAGTAACAAGTTAGATTACTATTTACTGAAAAAAGTAATCAGATTACAGTAACTAGTTACTGGCATCACTGCTCAGGAGGTTGTCTGGTAATCCGGAGGTTCCCAGTTCGATTCCCGCTCTTCCCGGGCAGCGTGTCGAAGTGTCCTTGAGCAAGACACTTAACCCCTAATTGCTCCCGATGAGCAGGTTGGCACCTTGCATGGTGTGTGAATGTGTGAGAGAACGGGTAAAATGTGAGGTGCAAATTGTAAAGCGCTTTGGATAAAAGCTGTTATATAAATGCACCATTTACCATTTATAACATCCCCAACACTGTCATTCGGGAATATAATGAAATATTGCCTTTCACAACCACACTACAGCAGGTTAACCTTTCACTACCTAAAAATAGGGAAACAATGTCCAGGCACGCACTCCAGGTTTTTCCAAATTTATTGGCAGCCTGTAATCATGACGTTTCGGTGTGAACACACCTTCTTCAGAATGGCTTGCATGAAGCATGAAGGGTAAGTGACCCTAGTATATACAAGACAAACAGGAAGTGACAACATAGGAAGTGACAACACATTCCCACAAGAGATCTACAAAAATTTACAAAATACCACTTACAAGCACAACCTTTTCAGAATATGTAAATCAAAAAGAAGCGTGTAAATCAAAAAGAAACATGTAAATCACAAAGGGATATATCTATATATATTTTATACAGAGTAGGCCTACATCTTAAACTCATGACCCATATAAGCCATCTTTCAATTATAAATATAAAGAATGATAAATGAAAATAAATAATAAACAATCGAATGAAATGAAATAATCAAATTAAACAGGTCAAAACATTTTCCTCATTGAGGCCTCTAGGCTCTAAACAATCCAGATAATGAATATAAAAGCATTCCCTTTGTAGCAAGAGCCTGTCTCTGTCGCCGCCTCTTGGTGGTCTCAAGACCTACTCTATACCCATGTATTTTAAGCCAGAAATATCATGTCCTAACTTATTAAAGTGCCTTGCAACTGAAGACTTCTCGTCATTTCTTCTTATATAACATTTGTGCTCAGAAATTCGATTTTTAAAACGTCTTCTTGTTTTTCCAACATAGTAAAGGTTGCAAGGACATTTAAGCAAGTAAACCACAAAATCAGAATTACAGGTAATCCGGCCTCTAACAGCGATACTCCTACCTGTACTTGGTTGTAAATAAAATGTCTCTTTAATCATGCCATGACATTGGGTACAAGACAAACATGGAAAATTGCCATTTGGAATATTAGCCATAAAATGGGTAAATTTTTTGGGAAAATCGGTTTTAACTAACTGGTCCCTTAAGTTAGGTTGCCGTTTGTAGAAGTATTTGGGTGGTTCCTGGAACACACCTCCGATCTTAGGATCTGACTTTAAAATGTACCAGTATTTGTTCACAATATCACGCATATCTCTAGAAATAGGGCTGAAGGTGGACACTCGGTAGCATTGGTGTCCACCTTCAGCCCTATTTCTAGAGATATGCGTGATATTGTGAACAACACTCGTACTATCGTTTGTGGCCATCTTCTGTAGCTTGTCACTCTGACTGTCTATTCTTCTGATAGCAGGTGTTTAATCAAAGATCCCCGCTTTCTAGTCTTGCACAAGGACCAATCAGCATGGGTATGGGCGGGTTCATTTTCCATTGATGGGGATTTGATTGGCTGTGGTGCAGGCTTAATAACGTTAACGTTATTTTGGCCAGAGACACAAATATACTAATTAAAATTGTTGGACCTGCGAGATTTGTACTTTGTAGGTCTGCATTTTAAATGTAAGGAGTAAAAAGTATGTTTTTTTTCTCTGAAATGTAATTGAGTAAAAGTACAAGTATACAAACCTAATAATACTCGATTAAAGTACAAATCCCACAAAACAGTACTTAAGTATTGTAACGAAGTACAATTACTCAAGTACTTTACACCCTTGCAGAAGGTTAACCTTTCACTACCACACTACAGAAGGTTAACCTTTCACTACCACACTACAGACGGTTAACCCTTTCACTACCACACTACAGAAGGTTAACCTTTCACTACCACACTACAGACGGTTAACCTTTCACTACCACATTACAGAAGGTTAACCTTTCACTACCACACTACAGACGGTTAACCCTTTCACAACCACACTACAGAAGGTTAACCCTTTCACAACCACACTACATAAGCTTAACCGTTCACTACCACACTACAGACGGTTAACCTTTCACTACCACACTACAGACGGCACAGGTCAGCAACACTAGCTCTGGTGTGGTGACCATGTTAGTGTTACACCAGAGCAGCACAGGTCAGCAACACTAGCTCTGGTGTGGTGACCATGAGTGTCACCGCTCCTCTAAAAGTGCTGTTTGGTGTTGCGTATGAATGGGGGTGAAAGAGTCCAACAGTGCAAGGTACCAGCTTGGCATAAAATGAATATGGGTAATCCAGTGTCATAGGGCTGGGTGATATGGCCTAAAAAAGATCTCTGATTAAAAAAATAAAGATAATAATTATTATTATGTATATGTATATCCTTTAATCTACATTTATTTTGATTTAAATACTGGACTATCATAGTCCTATGATTTATTGTGGATTTTTACTTTTAATGTTTGTGTGTCTAGTTTTACTGTATGTCATGTCAAAAAATTGAAAATAAAAAATTTGTTCAAAAAAAAAGAAAAAAAAAACGGATTTCCGATTTTATTCGATTTATTTTTTCTTGAAAGCTAGAAACGCCAAGGAAATCATTCCATTGTTTTTATTTGACACAAAACAATTATCAAACCAAGATGAATTTCCCTATTGGGATTGAAGTGCAAACCTAACTTTCACCAATCTTCACTTAACAAAAAAACAATAGGCCTATATATATATATATATATATATATATATATATATATATATATATATATATATATATATATATATAAAGGTTACTCTTGATCAAACAAAGAAGAATGTCCCTATTGGGATTAATAGTGCAATAACTTGCTTTTTCACCAAACTTCACTTAACCCTTCTCTTGCGTTTCCGGTCAAATCTGACCAAGTGACTTTGTTTTGTAATCATACATATTGTGTTTTTCATCCAATTGCCTCAAGACCTTATGTTATCCTCCACACTAGGCCTCTGAACATATACAATTGATGATCACCACTTGCATTGAATTTTGAGTGATTTATTCAACAGTGACAACCTATGATGTTTTCGGTCAGAATTGACCGCCATAGGAAATGAATGGGTATGAGTATATTATGTTCATCCTGCAGATGGAAAACATCTCCACACACACACACACACACACACACACACACACACACACACACACACACACACACACACACACACACACACACACACACACACACACACACACACACACACACACACACACACACACACACACACACACACACACACTCTCATACCCACTCTGTCTCTCTCTCTCTCTCTCTCTCTCTCTCTCTCTCTCTCTCTCTCTCTCTCTCTCTCTCTCTCTCTCTCTCTCTCTCTCTCTCTCTCTCACACACACACACACACCTACATTTCTTGTGCTTATGTTCCCCCACACCTTCCAGACAAAACAATTTACTCTAAGTTACGGGAACCTCTCACTTTATTGCGCTGCAATGATATAAATGTATCATATCTTCTCACAGGTGCAAGCTCTGTGCCCCTCAAGAAAGAAAAACCTCTCACTTTCTCGCGCTGCAATGATATAAATGTATCATATCTTCTCACAGGTGCAAGCTCTGTGCCCCTCGAGAAAGAAAAACCTGCCACTTTCTCATGCATATATATTTGTGCCTTGCCTCTCATTTGACTCATTGACACAATGAGTAGGCGATTGATCAGGCGACTTTCTACACAATGAAACACAGGCTTGCCAATCAATACATCCCATACATCATTGGGACGGGAGGAATCTCAGGTACAATACTAACTAAAGGATTTCCAGTAAACACAGCCTACATGGCAAGCATTTTTATAATATACAGTAATGTACAGTAAACACTATCTTTGAACTTCCTGCAAAATTATAACATGATTCACTCCTAGTGTCATTCTGTCTGCCACCCCTTGATTCTACTTGCTTTGACTGTTCAAATGAGATGTCAACCATCAAAATTGGATAAGCGGTTCCAGAGATATCACTGCAAAACACACCGGCCAATTTGGACCAAAAATAGTATGGGAAGGGGGGTATGACCGAATGCAAGAGAAGGGTTCAAACAAATAAAAGGTGCCTCTTGATCATCAAACAAGAATGAATTTCCCTATTGGGATTAATAAAGTGCAAATCTAACTTTCACCAAACATCACTTTTTGTAAAATAAAAGGTGACCCTTGAAAAAAAAGGGATTTTTTTGAAAATCGATTAAATTTTTTTCAAAATCGTCCTAAATCATTAAAAGTAAGGGATAATGTATAGCTACGAGGTCATTGTCGCAAAATAATTGACCGACACAGTGTTCTAAACGCAGTGAAGGTCAATTATTTTGCGACAATGACCGAGTATAGCTATACATTATCCCGCTTATTACATGGCTAACTTACTAACAATATACCTAATTCATTTTACACCATCGACAAGACGAGATCAAATGCAGACGCAGTTGTTCTGTTGCTCCTCTGTCATCGGCAGGTGTGTGGACATGATTGCACCTGATGTAGTGCAGCTGTGCGAGATAAAGCTGGGAACGAGGTTATAGCTTTCGTGACTGCGATCAAAATGCTTGATTGTGATTGGTCAATAGCGCTCTGTTTCCCCCAACAGCGGTCATTATTGCTTGTTGCCCATGACAGCGGTGAATTATCGAGAAATAATAGACCGCTGCTAGGGGTAACGGAGCGCTATTGACCAATCACAATCAAGCATTTTGGCGAATGTTAAAAACGCCATGTAATAATTCGAATTAATCGATACAATCGATTAATCGCCCAGCCCTACAGTGTCAACAACTGAGTGCTACCACAGACAGTAGTGTCTCCCAGTGTCATGATCTAGCCACAACAGTGTCCCAGCTTGCTAGTGCATTATGTGTTTTTTCAACCCTGGAGATAATGAGCGTGGAATAGGATAAGGTATGATATGATATAATTCAGCACATAACTATATGACTCAATACAAAATATGGTACATCAAATATGACATGTCCTAATGGTTGTTTTTCCTGACAAACATATACATTTAACAGAGGGGATGCATTTATACTTGTGGTCTTGTGTAGCTCAAGTATAATGCAGGACCTGTCACAGAGGTCTTTAATTGGCATGCAATTATCCTCAATGTTAGCGGTTAGCACACACGGTTAGCACACACACACACCGGAACACACACGCATGCATTGTTTTTGTAGGATCGCCGATGCAATTCTCCTCTGCGCTTAACCCATCCCGTCGTCCTTCCCCCCCCAAGGGCAGCCGGGAGCAGACAAGGGCTGTGGCGTGAGCCACGCCCCGGGGACCATCCAAGTGCTCCTGCCCGTCTTCATCACGGACGCGACAGCGTTAGCGATCTGTTGTTTTTGCATATTTTTCCATTGGGTTTCTCTTACCGGGGGGGGGGGGGGGGGACCCTTGCGAGCACGGGGACGGCATGCGAACTCCACACAGAAAGGCCCGGGAGATACCTGGCATCGCGGAAACCTGGTCCCCAAGCGGGAATCGAACCCTGGACCTTCTTGCTGTGAGGCGACAGTATATTAACCACACTACACCACCGTGCCTTAGAGTAGAGCAAGGCGGCACTGACACTGCCAGGGTTAGAGGTTCCATTTACAATGGGGTTATTACTGAAGATGTACACACTCACAATACACTCAACTGTGAGGTCCAAATGAGAATTTGATCTGTTGGAGGGTCGAGAAAAGACGACAGGGTTTGAGAGAGGTCAATTCAGTGTGTCTCTCTCCCCAAGCTGCTCACCATGGAGTTGTAGTATGTCCGTGTGACTTTAGCTCTGTAATGGAGTTGTAGTATGTCCGTGTGACTTTGGCTCTGGAGTATGTCCATGTGACTTTAGCTCTTTAATACCATACATGTTTTCCCCTCCTGCAGGACCCCAATGCGGATTACAGCCTGCACTGCAAGTCATCTGTTCCTCAGTAGGCCGGTGCAGCGGTGCATTTCCCAGGCGCATCCTCTTGTACAGCCACTAAGCGTCAGGGGGTATTAGTGAGATTGAGCCTCTGCAGAAAGACGAGATCTCCCAGACAATTGTGGTGGAAATAGCCGATGCTAATAATAACTCACTCAGTCAAAAGAGACCTGGTTAAATGCGATTGATCAACTCAATCAAAGTATCAATACAAAAATAGTCAGAGTTAGGCTGGATGACTCTCGACAAGGTGTTTAGCTATAGGACACCACGGGAAGAGAGAGCCCTCACAGAATCTTCAAATATCTTTATTCTTTATACATACAAAACTGGAAGGGGTGGGGCCCACGAGAACACGTGACGTATAAGGGTGTCGTGACGTTTTGGGGACATATGGAAAAGGTGGGGGAGGGTTTGTTGGGGTTAAGAATGAGGGATGGGGGCAGGAAGGAAATATGGGTGAGGGAGATCAAAGAGGGGGGGGGGGGGGGAGGCAGTCTTAACTCCCACACTATATTCCTATTAGGCCAAGTAAGGACACACGGCTTGGCCCAGGGCATGCGTCTTTCTGGCAGGAGGACGGCAACCAGTACAGCTGTGGTGGTGAAGGTGACTGGGAGGGGCAAGAAGATGCACAAAAGGGTTGGGTACCGAACTCTGTACTTTTAAGGGTACATCGGTATTGCCCTGCATGCGTGTGTGCATGCAGGGCAAGAAACAACACAAGAACCATTGTTAATATGTTATTGTATTTAGGGATGGGCATCGATTTTCAAATATTTTAATAGTCGGTAAATTGTAAAAATAAAAAAATAAATCTTTCTCTCTCCCTTTCACCTGAGCTACTCCACTGGAATAGTTGTGGATAGTTGTGTGTTGCCTTGCTCAAGGGCAGCAGTTGTCGAGGGAGGGGTTAAGGACTCAATGCCCCCCTACTATTGCTCACATATCATCATAATACCTATATGTAATACCCAATACTCATCGTTCGACGATTTAAAAAAAAAAATTACTTTCTTTTTTCCCCCTCCTTTTTTTCGTTTTTCTCCCCTCCCAATGTTAGTCGTTATGCCAATTCCCAATCCCCTTCCTGGTCGTTGCATGCTCTGCCCCCTACCATCGGTCTAGGATGGCGGAGACTAGTATCACATGCTTCCTCCGACACATGTGTACCCAGCCCACCGCTTCTTTTCACCTGGCAGCGCGGACTCTCACTGGGGGTGTAACGTGTGGAAGGTCACACTACCTCCCTCCAGATCCTTCCCTCGCTGTGCAGGCGCCCCGACCGAACTGTAGGAGTCACTGTTTTACAACGACCAGGACCCACCCTCGCCGGCTTCCCACCCTGCTGTCACTGCCAATTGTGCCAGTATGGACAGTCGACCAACCCGGAGGCACCGCAGCCGGATTCGATCCCACTGTCTCCGTGGTGGCAGACAGACGCTTAGTCCGCTGCGCTACCCGGCCGCCCTTCGTTCGACGATTTTGAACCACATTATTCTATAGATTACGTCACACATAGATTACGTATTATAAAATAACATCCATGTCTTTATCCTCACCCCTTCTCTTTGTTGCTTTCTTCTTCTGTGGTTTAGGATGGGTACATCGACTTTGTGGAATACATCGCGGCCGTCAGTCTTATGCTGAAGGGAGAGATTAACCAGAAACTAAAGTGGTACTTCAAACTCTTCGACCAGGACGGCAACGGGAAGATAGACAAGGACGAGTTGGAGACAATCTTCTCGGTAAGCATGACCTGTCTCTGTCACTGAGGTTCACAATTACAATTGACAATATTCACACGGTGGTGGCCATTTTGCTCTTATGTCATGCTCATTCCAAGGAAACAATTAAAAGAAGGAAGAGTCACACCGTCAGAATACCAGTGTTCTATCCCCTGCTTGGTGCCAGTTCTATTGAAGCCTGAATTCAAATTCTAAATATACCAGCTATCTGAGGAAATATACATCAACCGATATATCAAACGTTAGCTAGTAACAGATTGCAGATGATTCTGACATCTGAGGTAATAAGGGATGTGGGGTGAATAGTGCCACTTTTTACTTAAAGTGCCTTTAAAGCAAGGGGATTACAGTAATGCCCCCAACTAAAATATGTACATATAGTTTAGGATGTTGTGCATGGATCTTAAATAAACTGTTTCAGAAATATAGATTAAAAAAAAAAAAAAAATGGTTTTGTGGCACAACTTGCCCCCGGTGCGGGGTAAGTTGTGCCATTAGAGAGAATACACTGGGGTAATTTTAAGTAAAACAGATCATTTTAATCTCAAAAGCGGTAAAAGCATCCTGCAGATCTTCATCTCCTTTCCAACCTGACGTATAGTCTTCCCCTGTTGCACCTCTTTCACTGCTCTTTCCAACTTCTCAAGAGGAGTTGAAACCCTGTCTGTCTTCCGTTTGTATATCTGCGTGGCATGATGGATTTTGGTCTAAAATTAAGAATATAACATCGTTTTAGTGATCAAATGTAAGAATACAATGTACAATAACAATAAATACAATAAAGTAATATATATAGTTAATAATTATAAGTTGGGGCAACTTAACAAAGAGAATATCTGGCACAACTTAACCCAGGCCCTTTGGCACAAATCACCCCAAGCCTACCATTTTGAAAAAAATGCATCCCCCAGCTGTTTTGAGCTAGCATCATGCTAACTGTATAGACTCATGGTGTAGCTTACTAAAGCACTAAAACATGTGTGAACTGTTTTCAAAGTTGTCTATAATTGTTCAAACACAGCAATCAAAAAACCTTGATCATACAAATTTTACTTTGGAGGGCAATTTTTTAACTTAAATGTGCCTACCTCTCAAGCCAGGTGTGTCCCTTCTCTGCAGGTTGAGTGAAATGGATGCCTCTTCAAAAATATGTTGTCACATGACCAACTTCTTCTATGGTTTTCTAGATAACAGTGGTGGAACTACATGCCCCTTGGCACTACTTACCCCACTCTCCCCTAACCTGTTTAAATGTCATAAACGAGGAGACGATCCCATTCAACTCGATGTCGGTCGAACTTAGTTGGCACCAATGTACGTTCACACGCTACAGTCACACGATGACCCTTCCTTCTTTTATAGTTTCCTTGGCTCATTCCCAACCTGACCATAACATAAGCGCAAAATGGCCGCTGTGTGAATCTAGTCAATTACAGCCAAAGACACTCTAATGGGGTAGTAGACGGAACACTCTGGGAGGTTTTGAATGGAGACATTTGTAACGCTAAAAGTTGGCGGCAACAACAAAAATACTTGCCACAAACCAAACATATTCAGAGGAAATAATTAACTGTGATTGTTATTTTTATGTTGAGTGAAAATGATAATCTACTGTGTTTTGAGGTGAAATGTGAGTTTTAGAGATGTTTAAAATGAATCACGATCTCTGCCGTGAGTGGTTGCCAGGTAACAACTAAGGACTCACGGAGTCAGGTCTCATTATTTGCCCCGTTATCAAGATGGCGGCAGAATTAACTCTTTCGTTCTTGAAGTAACATTTATGGTCATAGGGCCAGTTGATTTTATACTAAGTTACAAATAACAATAATAAGTAATCATGGCACACACACACACACACACACACACACGCATGCACGCGTTGTTGGTGGGTGCACCCACACAGTCGCACAACAGTGACCCAATAGTGAAGGACAAACATTCTGGTCATATTGAGTTTTTCTGTGAGTCTCTCTGCAATGACATGGCAAGGACGTGGTCTGAGCCAATTAAACGACCAGTAGAAAAGAAGTGTACACTTACTGCAATGCATTTTTTTTTTTTTTTTATCTTTTTCCCCCTCCATTTTCCTCCGATTTTCTCCCATCCCAATGTTAGTCGTATGCCAATTCCCAATCCCTTCCTGGTCGCTGCGCACTTACCCCCCACAGTCAGATCATCTGGGAGAGTGGAGGCTACCACGTGCTTCCTCCGACACACGTCCAGCCAATCACCGCTTCTTTTCACCTGGCAGCGCGGATTCTCATTGAGAGGGCGTAGCGTGTGGGAGGATCACACTATCCCCCTCAGGTCCTATCCGCGCTTAGCAGGCGCCCCGACCGAACTGTAGGAGTCGCTGTTTACAACGACCCGGACCCACCCGCCAGCTTCTCCCACCCTCTAATACAGCCAATTGTATTAGTGTGAACGGCCAGCCAAGCTGGTGACAACCCCGGAGCTGTGGTTGGTGACGAACGCAATCTCCGCTCGGCCACCTAACCGCCCTTACTGCAATGCATTCTTCGTTAAAACAATGCACTCGATTTTTCCAACATTATTCATGTACTAAGACGGTTTACACATTTATCACAATCCCGCATTGGCTGTGACTTACCAACACTGTTTATTGCACCCTGACTGTATGCGCACATAACAATGTTAGTGAACAAGAAACCCCTCTGTACTTTATTTATCCAGGGAAGAATTGCTGAGCATTATGGGTGTAAAGGTACACGTATCCGTACCAAAACGGTTCAGTACTGGACCTTAGGTTCAGTACGGCTGTGTACCGAACGAATACTAACGACCACACGTGCAGAACCTTTTTTTTGCGTGCAGAATTTTATTGAAAACTCCAAGTTCACCCATTCCCAAAATATAATTTGCGCAAAGGGCCGGGTGTTCGTTCAACGGGGGAAGAAAGACGGTCAGGTTTTAGGCTGTGTGGGTATCAAACAGGGAAGAAAGACGGTCAGGTTTTAAACTGTGTGGGTATCAAACAGGGAAGAAAGACGGTCAGGTTTTAAACTGTGTGGGTATCAAACAGGGAAGAAAGACTGTCGGGTTTTAAACTGTGTGGGTATCAAACAGGGAAGAAAGACTGTCGGGTTTTAAGCTGTGTGGGTATCAAACAGGGAAGAAAGACTGTCGGGTTTTAAACTGTGTGGGTATCAAACAGGGAAGAAAGACTGTCGGGTTTTAGGCTGTGTGGGTATCAAACAGGGAAGAAAGACTGTCAGGTTTTAGCAGGCACGTGCACACATAGAGGCCAAGGGGTGCTTGAGCACCTGCCTTTTTGAGCCTCATCAAAAAAGTGCCCTTTTTGAAAATAAAATATAATCTTTTTTTTTTTACCGTTACGCATATAGACTGCCCTTCCAACTGAAAAATGTCAGGATAGAATCAAAATATTAGGTAAAGAGAGAGAGATGCCCCATATTCCATTGCAGTTTGCACGGCCTCCTCAGCGTGCCTCTCCGCGGTCCTATATATTTTATGCATAGCGTGGGTGGTGATGATGATGATGATAGAAACCGATGTGGCACATACAGTTGAATGCTGGTATTACACTCACTGAGGGACACGAAGAAGTCAAGTCCGATGGGATTTGGGAATCTCAAATACAAATCGGGATTGGAATAAAAAATGCATTTATATTAAACAATACAGAATATACAGCACTTCTTGGGGTCTGTAGGGTAAGCAGGTTCCCAAACAGGGAAGAAAGACTGTCAGGTTTTAAACTGTTTAAACAGTCATTCAGAACTGCACTATTGCCATTGTTTGACTGTCTATTCTATTTGACTAACTATTTCATTGCACTATTGCACTATTTTACTCTGTCTACTCTATTTTGCGCTTTATTACTGTCTATTTTCAAATGTATCAAACCGTAAACAAAGTGGCCTATTGGGATGTTACTTCATGCATTGCTCTTGATCTGCCAATTGTGTGCTCATTTTATGCTCTATAGTCTGCAGTCTTTATTCTTGCTATACGGTGAAGCACTTTGAGCTGCAATTCTTGTATGAAAGGTGCTATCCAAATAAAGTTTATTATATTTATTATTAAGTGCCTTGCTCAAGAGCTACAGTATATTCACAGAGGTTGAGGGTCCGGGGGACCACCACCCACACAGCTCACATGGTACAAATAAGGGATGATGCATGTGCCGTAATGGGCAGTAGACTCAGTTTAGGGGTACTGAACTCGGTACTTTGAAGGGTACCGACCGACCAAATTACATCGGCACTACCGAGTACCGATTCACGCTAGATCGATCGGTACCAAATTTGGGTATACCTTTATATGTTTAGTATAAGAGTGTAATATTACTAGACAAGGGGGATCCTTTTCCACAAATATATATATATATATTACTGTCCCGTCTCTTGGGTCTTTTTGAAAGACCAGACGAGGTCAGAGGAGTTTGATAGTATTTACTGAGGATTGGCCAGATAATGTTGATATTTAAATATTTTAAAACATGATCATGCGATTTATTATGTGGGATGTGTTACAACAATAAATAACAAAATGTTCTAAATAAATAACAACATGTTCTAAATAAATAATAAAAAAAATAATAAAAAAAAACAAAATGTTAAAATTGAGAAATTTGGACGTCTTCTTTTCTTACAACTGGAATCAAAAATAATTGTTATTACAGTGAGAGTTAAGTACCGGAAAAAAAGGTCCGGGAACTGGTTCTGTTACCGGTATCGGTTCAAATGTGAACGGCACACAACCCTAATGCACAGTCAGGTACTGGGAAAGATTGTATGGAGGACAAGAAACAACACAAGAACCATTGTTAACATGTTATTGTATTGAGGGATGGGCATCGATTTTTTTTAAATATTTGAATAGTTCGATTTGTTTATGCAAATATTGTTTTGTCTCAAAAATTATATTTTCCCTTGTTCGAAGTTTGATGATTAATAATTTTTTATACATTATACATTTTTATATTTTTTTGTTATCACAGAGAGAGTTATTAAGGTACCGAGGTACAGCTCCCACAGTGAGATTAATTGAAAGAAAAGCAGGCTGGATTAGACCTGAAATTAGAGGCCACTCAATCTCATGGGCCAGCTCATCCAATCAGTGTTAAGACAAGCTTCTACCATGCTATATGAACCCATTGGTAGAATGATCTCGTTAGTGTTGACCTTGTTCTTCTGACTGTTTGAGAGTCTGAGGCTCGGTGTGGATGTAAGCTATAGTTGCGCTCAGTCTACACGGTATTATACTTCTTCTTATACACAATATTATACTACTATCATACTTCACTGTTCATACTTTTTGCACATTACTGCTCAATTGCACAGCCATGCTGAATATTCCATCCTGTAAATATTCAACACTGTATTGACAGAAGATTGGTTTCCTGTACAGAAACAGATCCAATTTTCCTCTATTTAGTAGAAAAAGAATTGTTGAATCAGTCTTCTTATCAGTTTTGGACTATGGTGATGTAATTTATAGGCATGCTGCGGCATCAACTCTTAAACCTCTGGATGCTGCACCACTCAGCTCTTAGATTTATTCCTGGTGACAGATATGATACTCACCATTGTGTCCTGTATGATAGGGTGGGTTGACCTCCTCTTGCAGAAAGGCGCAACAAACACTGGTATTTATTTATTTTTAAAGCCCTTATTGGTAAACAACCTGTTTATATCTCCTTGTTAGATTGGAATATTGGAACCTATTCAACTCGATCGAATGACTGGATGGTTCTTAGGGTTCCTCAAGTTTGTTCTGAGCTAGGGAAGTCAGCCTTTTTCTTTGATGCCTCCAACTCATGGAATGTCCTTCAACTCACGCTAAAATTGGAGGTTCTCCCTTCCCTCGGTATGTTTAAACGTATAAGACCATTGTGTGACCTGTAACTGTTTTAGCTGATCTTTTAAATTATTTTAAACGTTTGTTATTTTTACTCTGGTGTTTAAATTCCTGTGAATATTGTTTTTATTATGTACTGTTTACATTTTGTACAATCGTCGTTTCTGTAAATGAGGGAAACCTCAGAGGCTTACGGTTTTAAATAAAGGTTGAAATGAAATATTTTTTATTATTTATTTTTATTCAAATGAGTGTATATACTTGACCACAGTTGTACAGCCCTGGCCTATTCCTATTCGTTTTTTTTATCAAATTTTTATTTTCAATTTCCTTTTTCAAAAACAAACACAACATTGAAGACAACAATACAAGAAAAATAACAAACGATGGAGGGGTAGCCAGAACGTCAAGGCCCACAATCTGCTGCAAAACGCCGGGCATGGAGTCCACGAGACGGCTCCCTTCGGACCCCTCCAGGACTCCCACAATACGGATGTTGAATCCGCTCTCTCTCAGAGCGACTCCTACAGGTCGGTTGGGGGACGCCTGCACAGCAGAGACAGGAAGTGGCGGGGGTAGTGTGAGCCTCCCACACGTTACACCTCGCCCAATGAGAGTCCGCGCTGGCAGGTGAAAAGATGTGACAGGCCGCCTCCTCGTGTATCGGAGGAGACACGTGATGCAAGGCTTCTATCCTCCCTACGACCAGCCAGTGGGGGGCATATGCGAGCAACGTTCAAGACAGGGGAGAATTGGAAACAGTGAAATTGGGATGGGAGAAAAATAGAAAATAAGGAGAGAAAAAGTGGATACAATCTTTTTTTCCCTTTACACAGCAGCCGTATCACAGACACATTTCAGTAATCACATTCTGATATTGCAACAACCAGATGAGTACCCCATTGATTTATCTATGTATTGATTTAAATCCCTGGACTCTGTATAATCACTCTGCCCTCAGATTCATCACTAATGATAGATACTACACTCATCACTGTGTCCTTTATGAGAAGGTTGGTTGGCCCTCTGACGGAGAGGCGCAACAAACACTGCATGGTATTTCTTCATTTTTAAGGCACTTATTGGTAAGCTACCTCCTTATATTACACCTTTATTGGAATGGAATTTTGGAACCTATGTAATCCGTTCTAGTGACTGGCTGGTCCTTAAGGTCCCTCGAGTTTGCTTGGAACAGGGTAAATCTGCATTTTGCTATGATGCCCACTAGCTCATGAAACAGTCCTTAATTAGAGTTTGAGATTATCCCCTCCCCCCAGAGTTTAAAACCTTGATCTCCAACCTTTGTAGTTGTACGTGTTTTAATTGTGTATCCCTACTTTTTGCCTCCTCTTGTTGTCTTATTATTATGATTTTATATGCTGTGTGATTTATTTTTTTGAATGATATTTTTCCTCCTTTTTTCCGTTTTTCTCCCCTCCCAATGTTAGTCGTTATGCCAATTCCCAATCCCCTTCCTGGTCGTTGCGCACTCTACCCCCTACCGTCGGTCTGGGAGGGCGGAGACTATCACGTGCTTCCTCCGACACATGAGTAGCCAATCCACCGCTTTTTTTCACCTGGCAGCGTGGACTCTCACTGGGGGAGTGTAACGTGTGGAAGGTCACACTACCCCCCTTAGATCCTTCCCTCGCTGTGCAGGCGCCCCGACCGAACTGTAGGAGTCGCTGTCCACAACGACCAGGACCCACCCTCGCCGGCTTCCCTCTCGCTGACTCTGCCAGTATGACGGCCGGCCAAGCCGGAAGCAACGCTGACAGCCGGATTCGATACCAGTGTCTCTTGCGTTGGTGAAGAGCGCCTTGTCAGCTGCGCCACCCAGCCGCATGCTGTGTGATTTTATATGCTTTTTTCTTTTGCTTATTTATGTACACTTGACGTAACTGTAAATGAGGGAAACCTCACTTGCCTTTTGAGTTTAAATGAAGGTTTAAAATGAAACTTACAATTGCAATGAAATTAACAAAAAATATTGCATGTACGCCCCGGGCCCGGCATAATGCCGGGGCCCACCCTGCCACAGCGATCGCACCTTCCTACAGGCTTGGCCTTCGGTGTCTCAGGCCTGGTAGCCCCTCTGGTGCGGAGATCCTGCTGATCCCGCTTTCCAGACTCAAGTTTCAAGTTTCAAGTTTCTTTAATAGTTGTCATACAGAAGTACAGAACACTTTTATACAAAATGCTTCTTACTGTTACGCTCCAGAGACTGTGCTAGACAAGATAAGTATGAAATAACATAGTATAGCATGTAAATTATATTTTTGCTTATATATATTATATAAGCATTTCATTGTATACTTGTATGCCGTGACAATTAAAACTCTTGACTCTTAAAACTCTTGACTCTTAAATTAGAAGTAAAAAATGAGGTCACAGTGTTCAGTATAGACATATGTACAATGTTCGATGCAGAATAGACGTAACTGAGTTACCATATAATATACAATATACTATGCAGTGTACTAATATACAATACTATATAGTGCAAAGCAGAAATGGGATAAGGTACAATTTAGGTACAATTTACAGAAAGGTGTACGAGTTGTAGTGCAAATCCTTTATCAATAAATATAAAGTGTGTTTAGGTGATCTAAAGTGTGGAGAGTGGGTGCTGCAGTGTGTTGTTTGTTTAAAGTGAGTGTGTGCATGTGGATGTGTGTGCTGTGTGCATTTGGTGGTTGTTGTATAGTGTTTATTGTTCGTTGAGCAGCCTGATGGCCTGGGGATAGAAGCTTCTTCTGAGTCTTTCTGTGCTCGCCTTGAGACTCCGGTATCGCTTGCCTGACCGCAGCAGTTCAAAGAGGCAGTTGTTCGGGTGGCTGGAGTCCTTAATGATTCTCTTAGCCTTACCCCTGCACCGCTTGTTGTAAATGTTCTGGAGGGTGGGGAGCCCCCCTCCAATTGTGCGTTCGGCTGAACGTGTCACTCTTTGTAGTCTGCTTCGGTCTTGTGCAGTGCTATTCCCAAACCAGGAGGTGATGTTGCCAGTCAGGATGCTCTCTATTGTACATGAGTAGAAGTTCTTAAGGATCTTCTGACTGACTTGGAACTTCCTTAGGCGCCTGAGGAAGTAGAGGCGTTGTCGTGCCTTCTTCACAACACTGTCAATGTGTGTGGTCCATGTCAAGTCCTCGGATATGTGGGCTCCGAGGTACTTAAAGCTGTTCACTCTCTCAACCGGTGCCCCGTCGATGCTGAGGGGGCTGTAGTCCTTGACCCCCGACCTCCTGAAGTCCACAATCATCTCCTTTGTTTTGCTGACGTTCAGGGAGAGGCTGTTTTCCTGGCACCATCCCGCCAGGACCTTGACCTCTTCCAGGTAGGCCCTCTCGTCGTTTGCAGAGATCAGGCCCACCACTACTGTGTCGTCAGCAAATTTGATGATTGTGTTGTTACTCCGCTGAGCCACACAGTCGTGTGGGTACAGGGAGTAGAGGAGGGGACTCAGAACACAGCCCTGGGGGGCCCCTATGTTGAGGGTGATGGATGAGGAGGTGCAGTTGCCTGCTCTCACCACCTGGGGTCTGCCCGTTTTTTTTAGGTACAGGGATGATAGTGGACTTCTTCAGGCAGGTGGGGATGACAGTCTGTTCTAAGGACAGGTTAAATATGTCAGTGAATACTGGGGCCAGTTGGTCGGCACAGACTTTTAGGACGCGGCCGGGAATGCCGTCCGGTCCTGCTGCCTTCCTGATATTCACTTTTTTAAAGGTCCGCCTCACCTCATGCTCTGTTACCCTGAACACTGAGTCTCCATCAGCAGATCCCCCCCCCCCCCCCCCATTGCCGTGGCTTGTGGGCTGGTGTTGTTATTACCAGCCTCAAACCTCGCATAGAAGGTATTGAGATCATTTGCTAAGGAGATGTCACTGTTCAGACTCCTTTGCTTCGATGTATTCTATCATGTCCCTTAACGGAATATCCTGGTTCTTTTCACCAAGCAGGTCGAGCTGTATCTCCTGGTCCGCGATGCCGCGGGCGATCACGTCACGTAGTATTTCCTCTGTGAAGTCGTTGACTCGATTGCACCCCGTACAGTTCATCTCGTATTTGCACGTGTCCGCCTGCCCTTTCAAGCGGGCGTGGAACGACCGGATGGGCTCCTCGTGTCCCTGTCGCATGTTAGACAGGGCCACGCGGGCTGCCATGATGTTCTCCTCCGCGCGGACGGCGAGCGTCTCCATGGCCGCGAGGACATCTCTCTCATCACTGTCCACCAGGCTCCTGCCCGCCGAGCGAGTGAGGTCCTTCCTCAGATCCTCCTCGCAGCACTCTAGAAGCTGTGTGACAACATCGGGTCCGACGAGTTTGGTGCCCCTCTTATACTCGCCCCAGCGGGTTATAAAGTATGACCAGGTCTCCGCTGTCCCGGCTAGCGCTATAGAGGGGCGCCTGAGCTTCTCCATTTTGGCATTGGCTGCAGCATGGTCCGTTGCATGTAGGTTTAGCATGGCCACTACCACTGCTACCTCCTCATGCTCAGCTACATATTCACAACCCTCGACAGGGCATTCAACTTGCACAGACGTCATTGGCACTGTATTCCCCAGTAGCTCCACGAAATTAGCAAGGTAGATTTATCTACCAGTTCTGTCCTTCAGGTGGCACCGTTTGTATACAGATTCCCGGGTGGCGTTAGTTGCCGACGTCTCCGTGATCTGTTAGGGTATTATACAGATTCCCGGGTGGCATTATTTGCTGCAGTCTCCTAGCCCCTTTCTCCGTGATCTGTTCGTGTGCATGTGTCCTCCTTTCACTTGGCTGAGCTAATTTTTGTTTGATTATAAATAAGAACAACATTCTATTTGTTCACTTGCTTTAATAGGCGAAATGACAATAATCAAACAAGTCATGAGCCGGGGGAAACGTGTGTCTGTTTACATGATAGCAGTAGTCTAACTACTTCCCTTTCCGGTGCGTGCACCAATATGTAACCGGAGTGCAATATTCCCTAATAAATACATCATCATTATGCAGAACCTCCATAGAAAATACAATTACATACAAACAGTAGTAAGAAGAATAGTAGTATATGTGTATACAGTATGTAGTGTTATTATAAATTGTTATCATACAACATTATATAAATAATGTATAATGTGAGTACTGATTTTACATAATCTTAGATTATGTCTATTCTCAGACGTGTGATATTTATGATATTCATCATGATATTTATGGGTCCAATAGAGGATTATGAGTGATTCTCTCTCTCTCTCTCTCTCTCTCTCTCTCTCTCTCTCTCTCTCTCTCTCTCTCTCTCTCTCTCTCTCTCTCTCTCTCTCTCTCTCTCTCCCTCTCCCAAGGCCGTTCAGGACATCACAAGGGACCGGAGCATTGACCCAGAGGAGATCGTCACGCTCATATTTGAGAGAATTGATGTAAAGGGAGAGGGTAAGAAACACAGGCCAAAGAAATATTCACAGTACAAGTCAACTAGCTTGTGGCAAATTACATGACATGCCGGGTTTAAGGGGAAAATTTGCAGCCAGAATTTAAATGGTGGGTTTTTGAACCCGTAAAAAGACACACGTGAAGCCATAATGCCAACACTATGAATAAAAAATGGGGGACCCTGATGTAAACAAGACGAAAGTCTTTCTCTGGTCTGCATCCCCTTGACAATTGTGTGTATTGAGCCGTACTGTATTGTACCCATTCTGCAATCTGTTAAATAAAGTTTTTCATTCATTCATTCATTCATTCATTCATTCATTCATTCATTCATTCATTCATTCATTCATTCATTCATTCATTCATTCATTCATTCATTCATCCATTCACCTCTTTCATGTTATCGCATGTCAAATTGATCACACTGTCTACTTGCTCATTATGCGTATATTCAGTTAATTATATTGTTCGCGCTGCCTATTTAAACTTTTCTACTGTACTATAATTTATATTGCCTGCATTTATGTCTTTCTACTATTACCATGCCCATACCTGTACCCCTCCTCCCCCATGCTGATATGATGCCTGAATGTCCCCAAGGGGATCAATAAAGGAATATCTTATCTCATCTTAGTTTACATGATTTCACATCTTGAAGTTTCATTGCAAATCCTTCCTCGAACCTCGTCGTTCCAATCGGACTCGGATAAGATCAGATTCCTTTAGGAGTGGTTTTATTACAAAGTAGTCCATGCGTTTACAAATACATGCATATTATTGACTCTAAAACGATTAGGCCGGCCAGCCTTTAAACTATTTAATAGTCAACTCTGCTTTCTGTCTATGTCTCAGTGACAATACAAAAACCTGCTCTCCCTTTTCTTCTCCCTTCTGTAGTATCGAGAGTTGTATTCAGTGGCGGCCGCTGCCGCTGGTGCCTTGTGGGTCGCAGTTCACGTTAATAGGTAGAGTTGAAAATGTAATGCTCTGAGATGCTCTGGAGCAATCTCTCTCTGTCTCTCGGATCAATCAAATCAAATAATTAACACATGTATGTTGTCATTTTAAACAACTCACCATTCATTCATTATGCATCAGCAGCAGCTAAATTAATGTTATAGTTCACAACACAGCAGCGCGTTTTGAATCGCTAGCCTATTAATTATCGTCTCAGCAAGCACAGTCAATACTTTTTTCCGTAGCCGCATTTCGCGGAGACAGCTGTGTATAGCGAGAGAGAGAGCGAGAGAGAGAGAGAGAGAGAGAGAGACTCACTGTTTAGTTGAAACGTCCAGGGCAGGAGAGCTTGATAAACGTGTATAATCCACTGTTGATGTATTCCAGACCACTGTCCACTGTCTCCAGACTGCATCCGCCATATAGCTTGTTAGCCAAGTGTTAGCTTGTTAGCACAACACAAGTACATTCCTTTGTCCATTTCCGCTCGAACAGACTGCAAACTACCTGGTGTTCTATCGCCATGCTCTAAGACAAACTCTAACCATAACCAACTTTGAAAGAGTGCCTAAGCTTAACAGTCTAAAGAACTTGCAGTCACGGCACGCTCTAAGACAAACAGCTGCCTGCATCATTCTCACAACAACACAACTATCTCCACCAACGGACCAACCTAGGAATAACCTAGAATTGGAACATTAGAAATTGGATTCGGCCAATCAGAGATCGTCTCTGTGAAATTCTGCTACGGAAAAAAATACTTGCGTCGGCCAATCAGAGAGCGTCTCCGCGAAATGCGGCTACAGAAATTCTTGACGCTACTGGCTAGACCGCTTCAAATCGCGCCCGGATTCCAACATAATAGTCATATTTCAACGCACAACGCGTTATGCACTGATTGGCTGTGACGGATACAGCGATCAAACTGTGACGCGCACTCAGAGCGATATCGCGTCTAGCCCGGGCCGAGAAATACGAAAAAATAAAAAAAATTAAAAAAACGTGATGTCACTTCCTGCTCAGGAAAACGAGTGTTTTTTATTTGAGATAATAACGTTATATTGTGCATTGGAAATACAAACATACTTAAAATGAGTAAATATTATTCATTTTAAACATGTTTATATTATTTATAGGGCTATAAAACTAAAAAGTTTTATTTTCTTCTTCTCTGATTTAACAGCAGGTGGGTCGGCGCCCGTGCGCCCCTAGTGGCAGAGCCGCCACTGGTTGTATTTAAACACCCACAGTGTCCCTTCCGCTTTCTCGGAATAGAGACTTGGCTCTCTTTCCCTGGAAGATAATATTATTATTAGGGATGCTCGATATTGGCTTTTTTACCGATACCGATATACCGATATTGTCCAACTCTTAATTTCCGATACCGATATCAACCGATACCGATATATGCAGGGTCCCCCCCTTGAATCATTTCAGGTAATTAACATTACATATCTCTTGTTGTGGAATTAACACAACATTATGCATACTTTTGACAATAAATAAAATCTGAATTTGTTCTTACTTGCTTGCCTGCGTAAATAAAGGTTATAGAAATGTAAAAAAAAATTGAAAACCGATAACGATATTCTTTTGTCTTTGCTTTGGACCCCCCACAGGTGAGCTGACCTTGGAGGAGTTCATTGAAGGGGCCAAGGACCACGCGGATATCATGGATATGATGAAGAAAATGATGGACCTGACACCAGTACTGATAATCATCGTTGAAGGACGGCAGAAGGTGTGAGAACCCAATGCCTCGTGCAACAGGGGACTATTATCCCCCAACCCCCCACAGAAAAGACTGCTTGAGGTCAACCTCCTAAAAAGAACCTTGAAGGAAACCTGATGTTTTCTCTCCCAAACTAGGGGGGGGGGAGGGGGGGGGGGCACTGCCAACAAAGACAGTTGTGTCTTTCAAGAGGTCCTCTGAACATGTCGAGGTGGTTGTGTGGAAAAATAGTGTGTAATCAGATGAAGGGAAGCATTCAGATCCTGGCGCTCTTCTGACACCTACACTGATGTTGGATTTAAATACAAAACAAACAAAAGAAAGGATATTCAAGAGGACGCTCTCACGCTCCGCAGCAGTCCGTGTTTTGGTGCTCAACATTCTAAGTGGCCTGTGAGGTCAGCGAGCCGTCTCCCGTGCTGAATTCAGGGTTCCCACTCTATTTAGGAAATTATTTCCCTGGACATAATTATAAACTGTGCATCATGTGCAAGGATATATTCCATCTCAAAAGTCTATCATCATTGCCTGACATAAGAGCATAATGGCCGCTCGGTAACACGGGTCTGGGACTTTCTTTAACATTTGTAATTACTTCTATCTGGTGACTTTTATGAGAAGGGCCTATAGGGAGGTGCAGCGGTCACGTCATTGTTGTTTCCCCTGCGGTCCACCTCGCCTGAAATTGCAATGTATTTCCAATGGCCACATTTCTAAATCGTCTCGTTTTAAAACAAATAAAGCATGAACATTGGCACGGTGTACCTTTCTGTGTGTATGCATCCACAATCTATAGCTCAACATGAAACAATTCGCAATTAATCGTAAAATAATTACGAATAATTGTATTTCAACCAAAAATGCTTAAACAATGATGTTTGTGATAGAAGGGAACTCATTTTATGCAAAAATGGAAAGCTTGCCAATGTTCATGAGGCAGAATTATTACAATAGCCGATAATACATTTTCCCAATGATAAATCCCTATATGGGTGGACCGCGCGGGTCAGACCACACCTCCCTATAACCTTCAGATTTCTTGGAAGGTTTTTTCCACCATACTTTATTTCATTTTTTCTTTTTCTTTCTCTCCATGAATGGAAATGTATTCCTTTGAATTTTCCAGGTTTCCAAACATGCTTATACAGTATCTTATCTTATATCTTACAGGAACGATTTTATGAACTTTATGTCACCCAGATATGGTTGTTCCGTTGCTCACTAAACACATAACACTCAAAACTCAAAAGTGGTTACAATAATAATAATTATTAGCTTTTATTTATTTTTGGATCTACAGGATAAAATGGTTACCATGTTGGCTGCTAAGAGCAAGGGTACATTTGGTATTCCTATACGACAAGAGTAGCAGTATGTTTGTATGTGAGCCTGGAAGGAGACGTTTAATTCATTCAGTTAATAATTACTGTGCTCAAGTGGCCAATGGTCACCTTCTGAGGAATGATAGAGCACATTGGCTCACAAATCTGCCAGCCAGGCCCACTCATAAATGGGGGGGGGGGGGGGGGGGGCCTCGGGGGCCCCCACAATAAACATGTGTTTAATATATGATATGGGTTAAGTAGGTTTGGGGGAGAGCCCATTCACTGGACTTTGTCAGGGACCCAGTCATGTCGGTTGCCTGCTGCTGCTGGCTGACGTGAATGGTTGTAGGAAGGCACAAGCTGGAAGAAGTGGTGTACAGACAATTGAGGTTATACGGCAGAGGGTATATATGAATATCCCACCATTCTATATCTCCCAAGAGTTACTAGGCCGTTCAGTGTGTATACTCTAGTATTCCATACACAGTATATGTGCATAAACCCTCAACTACACGAGCGGCTGACACCTGCAGACGCACAGTGACACACCTATACCAGAACAATCCCTGATCTGTGGGTCACTGATCCTCCTAATGCCGTTAACAGCTCCAGGGTACTGAGCCGTCGCTGACCAGATTTACACCAACGCCACGGCTTTTTTTAGGACGGGCTCAGCAGCTCAATGTCCAGAAGAGGGAAGACAGAGAGAGCGCTGACATAGATTCAAGTAGCAGCACCATCACTCTGGTCAAACGTGTCTCTCCTCCGCTTCCCTGTTGTTCTGTCCCGATTCATGAAACGAAGATCGATTGGAGAAATCATCTCGGACCAATAAATTGCCTTGCTAAAGGAGCATTCCAGGTTTTTCAGAAGCCTATCTGATTGTATTAACTATTTTCAAAGTCCTGGCTGCTGTGGTCTGGTTTTTGAAATAATGGAAGGAGGTTTTCAGTATAAAAACAGTGACTATTTTTAGATTAGATAATGGTTCAAACAACCTGATGATCAACTTTGCAGATCTTGGGTATATCAAGTCTGTGTCTGGATTTCTGTTCATAATTAGCAACCATGTAGGCCTGTATCTAACTGGCATTCTGTATGCTATTTGAAGATCCCATATTATGGAAAATGGGTTTTGCCTTGGTGTAGAATTGGCAGTCTGAGATGTTATTTGGGTGCTGGGGGGGAAATAAAGCCAATCAGAATGATTGCCCTTTGTGATGTCATACCAAGGACACAAACAATCAATTTGTTTTAATGATTAAATTAGGTGTCCCTTTTGGAGCCAAGAACACTGTCTAAGAAAACACTAAGAACAAGCTTTGCCATAAACTCCACGGCACGGATGAATCAACACCTTAAAAGTCTCAACCCCTACCATCTCAATACCATTGTGTGCCCCGGACCATCACAGGAGAACCCTAATAATCACCAACGGTCTTGAGAGCCGCAGTTTCCTCTGTATTAATTGTATCATCTCATAATTGAAATTGGAATATGTGCAAGCATGATTTATAATTGAAAGGGGTCCAAGCATACTGTTTAAGGTATCGTGCATTTGATTTTTTTTTCTGATCAACTCTAGAAATTAGTATTTGAGAGCTGTTTCTTTTATGTCATTACTGGGATGTGCCCCCAGACCCCCCCCCCCCTAGGTATGTCCCCTGAGGAACAGTAGGGCCTGGGGCCACCTAGTGGTATAATCTGGCCATGGCATCACCACCACCACCGTCACAGTCCATCATCACCATCATTTTTCCTTCATCAGTCTTTGTTGTATTTCTTGTGCAAACATATTGCAGGATATTTTCATATCCCTTTTCATATCGTGACCGTTTTACCGTTTTAACTCTAATGCAGCAGTCAAAGTGAAATTAGTGTTTGTTTTGATTTAGTTTTGGTTTATTTGACAGGTACAATGCACAATATATATATTGCACCAGAAATAGCTCATTTACATCTGTGGTCCCTGGAGGTGTGGCCGGTGACAGATCAATGTAAAAATAAACACAGTAAAATAAGGGGGAAATATCCTTGTTAAGAATATTAGTTTAGTTGAATGGATCCAATTCAGTTGCCCTAAAAGCTTTTTTTTTTTTTTGCATAAGTATAATATAAGGTATAGCATTCCTTCGACCCTTACTACTAGCTGAAAACTAACAAGATATAGTAAGATGGATTGTTGTTATTAACTTGAAAGGAAATGCTGGTACATAAACACATTGTGACAAGTGCCACGCGGCAAAGAAAAATAACTAATAAATAAATAAAAATCGAAACATCAAAATGAACATTCATGAGAACCAAACTTGAAAAACCGGTCCTTGCACAACAGTCATTCTTTAAGAAATGTCCTACACATGGGCCTGCAGATCATTTAAATAATTTTATAAACACCAAACCAAAGGTAGAATAGGTAACAAGCAATGACCTTTTAAACGTGACATAACTAGTAACGTTAGTATACTAGTATAAACAAAATAACTTAAAACAACCATTGGTTGATAATTTCAGCAATCCCACTTTCCAGCATGTAACCTATACCGTAAGACATTGGTGACAAGGCAGAGTAGGCTTGTCTGAAGCTTAGTAAACCTAATATCTCCACTGGCCACGTGGGATTCCTCTGTGGCTGACCGGTAGATGTTAATTTCCCATCCAGACGACTCCGTTCAAATCCAGGTGGCTTACAGTGGTGCTGAGGCCCAGAAGGGGTTTCAACAGAGGGTGGGTGTAGCAAAGCAGCCCTGCCCGAAGCCCAGCAATAGCCTAATATCTCCCTTAGCCAGGCAAGATTCCTCTTTGGCTGACCGTTAGATGTTTGGTTTTCCCATGCGGGGGCGACCCATGGTTTGAATCCATGTGGGTCACACATCCTCTAGGTCTAGGACTTTTAAATCTTTTTATTTTTATACAGTGAAAAGGGGCAGGTATGTACAGTATGTGATAAGATCTATAGGGAGGAATGTTTGAAAATGTACATAATATTGAATGTTGTTTTTGAAGTGAATTCAGATATCTTGACATTCCACAAGGACGGTTGGCATCTGTTTAGAAATGAGGAGAGACCATCCTTTGAATTCTCCAGATTTGTTTCATTTAGAGTCAATCTCCAGGCTATGACCTATTGTCTATATTTATTGTGCAATAGAACTGTTTTGACAGAAGAAAATGTATACATTTAACTGGAAGTTGATGTTAACCAATCATACTTTGTGCTGCCTTACAAATAAAGTTTTTAAACAAATTCTGACTGCCTGTCTCTTGGTGAAAACGTGAACAAAACACATTTCCCAAACCAGAGAAGTAAGACTAAAACCTGTGATGTCAATATCATTCAGAGGTTAAATCTACAGCCTCCTAGACTCTGCGTACCGACCCACCTGCAAAAGTGGAGCCTTTCCTTTGTCCTCTTTTTCTCTGTCTTCCAGCGCATGATTTATCATGCAGACTCCCTTCTTTGTTCTTTATTAAATCTCAGAGAGGTACATGGGGGCGGCTACGTGGCGTAGTGGGCAAGGAGCTCGCCACGAAATCTGGAGACGCTGGGCTCGCCTGTTCGAGCCCAGCGCTCCACATTTGCTTTCAGTTTAGCTGGTCGTCCGTACTAATACACATTGGCCGTATTAGGGGGTGGGAAACTGATGGGTGGGGATCGGGCGTTGTGGACAGCGACTCCTACAGGTCGGTTGGTGCGAGACGCCAGCCAAGCTGATAGCAACACCGGGAGCTGGATTCAAACAGGCGAATCCTAGCGTCTCCGGTGTTGGTGACGAACGCAATCTCCGCTACGCCACCTGACCCCCCTATACTTTGTAATATTGACTATTCACTCTGTAATAAATATTTGAGTGCTAAACCCTCTCCTATCGTCCTTCAAGGTCAATTGAAACTGAATATTTTGTTCGTGGACATAGACTGAACACTGGTATCAAACCGGAGAATTCCAAGTAAAGCAATAATCCATACACGCTGCTGATGCTCCATTTCCGATACTTGTTTTGTGATTTGTGTATTTGCGAGGGAAGAAACATCCTGAGGGAAGACTGTAAAAATCCCTAGAAAAATCGGACCAAACGCGTGGCGTTTGTTTACACATTTTGGTCCGCTGATTAACACAGCTGTGTGAACACAAACCGAACCGAGGGGCAAGTGCAACATTGTATCATATTAGTCCCTGAATCGGAACAAAGCAAACAAACTACAGGTGTGAAAATGCCCTTAAACACATCTTTTATGGTTAAGGTCTCAGTCTTCAGAACAGGAAGACCCCAAGTGGTGAGAGCAGGCAACTGCAGCACCTCCTCATCCATCACCCTCAGCACGGGTGCCCCCCAGGGCTGTGTTCTGAGCCCCCTCCTCTACTCGCTGTAGTGTACACACATGACATGACTGTGTGGCACAGCGGAACAGCAACACAGAACACAACCATCAAGTTTGCTGTCGACACAGCTGTGGTGGGCCTGATCTCTGCAAACGACGAGAGGGCCTACCTGGGAGAGGTAGAGAACCTGGCGCTGTGGTGCCGGGAGAACAGCCTCTCCCTGAACGTCAGCAAAACTAAAGAGATGATTGTGGATTTTAGCCTGGGCTGGTCTGGGCCAGGGACTATAGCCCCCTCAGCATCGACGGGGCACCGGTCGAGAGAGTGAACAGTTTTAAGTACCTCGTCCGTCCACATATCCGAGGACTTGACATGGACCACACACATTGACAGTGTAGTCAAGAAGGCACGGCAACGCCTCTACTTCCTCAGGCGCCTAAGGAAGTTCAAAGTGAGTCAGGAGATCCTTAAGAACTTCTACTTGTGCACAATAGAGAGCATCCTGACTGGTAACATCATCTCCTGGTTTGGGAATAGCACCGCACACGACCGCAGCAGACTGCAGAGAGTGGCTCGCTCAGCCGAACGCACAATTGGAGGTGGGCTTCCGCTTCCCACTCTCCAGGACATAGACTCCAGGAATCTCATGGCCAGTACAGAGAGACTCAGAAGGAGCTTCTATCCCCAGGCCATCGGGATGCTCAATGACAATGACTCTATGTAACAACCCATCATCTACACTCTGCACACACATCCACATGCACACACTCACTTTAAACAAATCACCTTAACACTCACTTTAGACACTTTAACACTACATTATATTTATCTATTTATTAAAGAGATTTGCACTACATACATACCTCATTTGCATTTGCACCTTACCTTAAAGTTTTGTACCTCATTGTCTGCATTTTACTCATTATTACTCATTGTACTTAAGGTTGTACTCTAGATTGTAGATTGTATAGTGTTATTGCTCTTTTACTTACCTTTTTACTGTATGAAGCACACTCTCAGGGGCTCATACAGAACCAAGCATTTCACTGTAAAGTACATGTATTTTATATGTGACAAATAATAAACAAACTTGAACTTGATGTATTGTGGAAGTTGGATTGATAGGCTGAATGAAATGAGTAGTTCTACAGTATTAGAAAGGGTCCCTAGAGGGCGCTAGAGTCCTGTACTGCAGCTTGCAATAAAGAGGTGTAGTCTGACGTCACCGGTTGTTCCACCCATATAGGGATTTATCATTGGGAAAATGGATTATCGGCTATTGTAACAATTCTGCCGAATGAAAATTGAAAAACGTTCCACTTTTGCACAAAATGAGTTCCCTTCTATCACTAACATTATTGTTTAAGCATTTTTGATTGAAATACAATTCGGTGATTTTTTTTAATGATTAATTGCGAATATTTTCATGTTGAGCTATAGATTGTGGATGAATAAGCACAGAAAGGTACACCATGCCAATGTTAATGCTTTATTTGTTTTAAACGAGACGATTTAGAAATGGGCAATGGGGAAATGCATTGGGTTGGACAGAGGGTGGAACACAAAAAACGGCAATGACGTCACCACTACACCTCCCTATGGTGCTACAGTACTTAAGCTATAGAGTAACTGTGGCCTGAGATGTTCTGTATGTTCAATGAAATAAAAATGCTATGCCTTGTGTCTTAAACTGCACCATATATTACTGCTGGTCTATGTTACCTAAGGCATCTAAAATAAGACGCATTGACAATCATTACAATGTCGAGGATAAAATTAGAAACCTATGGACTTATTTTCATCATTGTTCTTGCTGAAACATTTCAGATTCTTATATTTTTTATTGTTATGGCCATTATTTGTATATGAACAGTGAATAAATGTTCTGAATGTATGAAGAAAGAGATATTGATCAGTTTACTTACTTTAGAAGTTTGTCTATTATTCATTGATTCACTCATCTACCTAAATCAACCTGAACTGACATATTTTGAAATTATTTTCACCGCAAATATTGATATGCAATTAATGAATTAATCATGAAGCATATAACTATATATTATAGCTGTCAAACGATACAATTAAATCTTTTTACGATTGCTTTGACTCATTTAGCATTTTCTGAGTTTCAATGTGCAAAACTCTTAACACAGAATGCTATACTGCTCATTTAACAATTAACAATTAAGTTAAGTCATTGCTGCATTTTCATGGCATCGAATAATGCTGCCAAACTAAATCCTTCTGATCAAAAAAGAGATTGAAAGTGTTCTTTGGTCATAATGCAAAATGCTATACTCCTAATCTTGGGCTCAAAATAATATATAGCATGCAAAAGAGAAACAACAACAATCAAATTAGATTATATTTCATGCTAAAGTTGATCATAGTGTCAGAACAGTGGATATGGAGAAGCCCCTGTTTTAGATTAATTGTATTTATTCCAGACTGCATCATAATCATGTTTGCATAGATTACAGTCACAGCTGTTGTTAAAGTAGCAAGGAAATAATGAGCCAAGGACAGAACACAATAGAATGTACAGCAGGCATGTAATCAAATAACAGGTGATTGTCATTAAATGCTTGAAACTGTAAAACTGTGGTCATGAGAACACTATGAATGGGCCATAGGTAGTATCTATGCTATATAATGGTCAGATGTGTCATCTATATATATCGTAATTACTCCTACTATGTTTACATTACTGTATGCACATCTATATGACTCAGTTCAAGTTGATACAATGGCAGAACTAACTTCAAAAAGTTACATAAAAGAACAATAGCATAGCAAGGAAACTGATTTATGAAGTTACATGAAAGAACAATAGCATAATAGTGAGGAAACTAATTGATAAAGTTACATGAAAGAACAATAGCATATAGTGAGGAAACTAATTGATAAAGTTACAGAAAATCATTGCATCATGCACCATGGCCCCCATGATTTATATCATTGTTACACACATGCTGTTAGGGCGGCAGCAAAGCCAAATCAACCTAACAGGCAACTAAGGAAGCACACTTTTCTCACAGCGCCCTTTATTCTATGGCTTCGCCCCCCTTTTCTTCTATGGCTTTTGGGGTCTTGTAGCACTCCCCCAGGCGGAGCATCACGTCCTTATACTGTCGGTCCCACTCCTTCTCCGACAGAGAAGATGGACTGGTCTCCAGGAACTTGTAGGCATCTTTGTTTTTGAGGGCAAAGATGTGCTTGACGTTGATGCAAGCATCTCTAAAGCTTCCCCAAGCCTGCAGAAAAAAAGAGAATTAAAATTAATTAGTGAAAATCTTTCTGTATGGCGGTATAGAAATACAAGCATATAATGCTCAAATTCAAATGAGAATTTGACAAAGAATGAACCAATGAACCATAGCAGATTATAGTCTCTACATAAATCTAAATGTAGCCACCTCATAGTAAACTAGAATACTTCACTCAGAAGATGGCAGAGGCAGACATCCGCAAAGTCTCAACAATCTCCCCACTTTGACTTTCACACTCAATATTTGACTGAGTAGATGAAAATTAGAGTTATATATTGCCAGTCTTAACAGACCCAGGCTGTAAAAATCTTTAACTACAATGGTGATTTTCCGTGCATTTATCAGAAACTTGATTGGATCTGGGGGGTTCATACACAGATATGGCTCATCAGCTATCTAAATAATACATATTAATAACATCAGTAAGATATCACATTTCAAATGTCATGATCGGACAAATGTTCATATTTTTTATTTGGTGAGAATAGCACCACCAGAAGGACAAATTACTCGAAACTCCAACAAGTAACATCTAGTGCGGTCAATTGTCCTCAATAATGCCATTTGACTATGAATTTAATGGAATTTGGCACATTCATTTGAATGTTAAAGATAACATATTATTACCACACTATACTAGAGGCTAGACAATATCAAGATGTATCCATCAGTGGACCAATTGCATGCTTTTGCAGAAGACAAGAAGCCTTCAGTCGACTCCTTCAGACATTAAGCACCCCCCACAGCCCAAATGGAATGATACATTTTTTTTTTTTTTATAAAAATATTATACCTTTTTTTTTTTTTTTTTTTTACCAATAGTCGACTAACGGCAAATTTTGGCCAATCATAGTCGACCATCCAAATCCTTAGTCGGGGACAGCCCTACCAGCTACCAACCAGCTGTTGGCCTAAAACACCTCTCCTGGAGTTTTAAGCCAGCGGTTCCCAAACTTTTTTGGCCGGGCACCCCCTGTCACCTCCCGACCTAGCTCGCGCACCCCCCAATGGGTTTCTGTTAGAAAAAATTGTTGCTGGTCTCCGTGCACAGATTTAATTTTTTATTTTATCTCTTCCCACGGCGACTATGGATAGGGAATTTCTTTATTTAATTAAAATGTTCACGACAATACTCTGCCAGCATGTTTAATATCCATAATACTAAAGGTTTGACTAAGATTTGTATGACATTTTATTGTAAAAAAAAATAAAAATTAATTTTTTTTTTACCACCTAGCCTTTTCATGTCACGCACCACCTAGAGGGCGCTCGCGCACCACAAGGGGTGCGCGCACCACAGTTTGGGAACCACTGTTTTAAGCTATAGGCTACTCTGGAGATATGATGAATATTGGCATGTCCCTTAAAGGTATCCAACAGAGTTTCTCTTGTAAACAACTAACTTTTTTTTATATTCACATGTCCACCCAAATTGAGTTGTCTATTGTTTTACAATCTACAAACTGAATGAATTGAATGAACCTCATAAAACCTTTGCAAAGTAAGTTTCCGCCATTTTCTTTGTTCTCTTCGCCATGGTAAGTCAAATTGAATATATTTCGCCCCACAAAAAAAACATTTCTTAGAAGTAAAATAGAACACAAGTGAACATTTTGTTTTGGGGATTTCACATATTTATCATTAATTAATATACATGTTTGAATAAATAAACAAAAACATGTTTTTGACGTGGTAAATGTCGACCGATTTGAAAATAATTTCAACTGATTTGTGCTCAGCTCAGCTAGTACTTTAAGTGCTGTAAAGGAAATTATAAAATGACATTAGTCAGTTAAGTACCCTTATTGCCACTTCGATGTTGGCCAAAAAGGACTCCTTGCCAATGATCTTCAGGTAATCGAGCTGGTCGTTCCCACTGAAGGCCTGCTGCTCCATGGCCATCAACATCTTCTCAACGTGCTGCCAGAAGGAGCTGAGCTGTATGAAGATCTGCTGGATTCTGGTCATGTATTTTTGGACTTCCTCAAGGTGAACCGGATTAGGAACAGCATCTACAAAAGGTAATCAAAAGGATCATTTCAGCTAGCCTCTAAACTCAATCAAGTAGCAATCTTTGGGGATGGATTGGTATTTTGTTTTCACTGGCTAGTAAGTAATTAGGGCATTCAAACGATTACAATTATCTTAATGTGTACCATTACCAAGGATATGCTTGTAGACAGTACTTCAAACTGGTCGCTTTGCAGTGACCTTTTCATGAACAAATATGCAAAAGAGCAATGTGAGCAAAGTAGCCTCACTCTCGTAGCTCTGATGCAATCATTTATTTGTTTATTGAGATCAATAACACAAACAAATGTATATGAATATACACACATTTTTATGATCAAAGAACATCCCCTATTGGGCCTTTAAATGAGGTGGTCCATCTACTTCTAAAGCCACTTTGACTTTGAATTGCTACAGTAGCATAATTATTAAAAAGAAAATTGTATTAAATTTCCCCCCCTCCTTTTTCCGTTTTTCTCCGCTCCCAATGTTAGTCGTTATGCCAATTCCCAATCCCCTTCCTGGTCGTTGCGCACTCTACCCCCTACCGTCGGTCCGGGAGGGCGGAGACTATCACATGCTTCCTCCGACACATGTGTACCCAGCCCACCGCTTCTTTTCACCCGGCAGTGCGGACTCTCACTGGGAGAGTGTAACGTGTGGAAGGTCACACTACCTCCCCCAGATCCTTCCCTCGCTGTGCAGGCGCCCCGACCGAACTGTAGGAGTCGCTGTTTTACAACGACCAGGACCCACCCACCAGCTTTCCCACCCACTGACACTGCCAATTGTGCCCGTATGGACGGTTCGGCCACACAGTAGCATAATTTAACAAAATTAGATGGTCCTGCCGGCCCTAATGACAAAGAAAAGCAAATGTTTTGAGCCTTACCTTTTTTGAATTCAGCGATAGTAAGCTTAAACTGGAAATCCATCAGCTTTATTTGAAATGTCCCCAATTCAGAAGCCAGAATGGTTCTTTCTCCTTGTAGGTTTGAGATCTTGAGCTTGCCCTTTTCCAATTGAGCTTTATCAGTACTGGAGTTGATTAACATCTGCGCCAGGTAGACAATCTCGCCAATGAATGGCACCACCGCGGCGGCGATGGCAAACTTGTGGTTCCTTGCCGCGATATCCTTGATATTGTCTTCCAACTCTTTGGTAGCAGCCTCCATGTTCTTCTCATTCTCAGCCAGCTCTGATGCCTTACTCTTCACGCTGTTGGTCAGTGTATCCGCCTTTGTCTTTGTCGCCTCATACTCTTTGCCCAGAGTCTCAATCTTGTTTTTGGTAGTCTGTTTGGTAGTGTTGACTTCACTGGTGGCGGAGGCAACATTTTTGGCAAGTCCGTTATAGCTGAATGTTGAGGAAACAACAGGCTGTGAGTCCATATTGGGATAATATCATTTAAGTTAAAAATCCAATGCTAAACTATGTTGATTCATCTTTGTTGTCATTATGGTCACTTCTCAAGAAAAGTCGAGCAATTTCTGCTCAAAGCAATTTAAATATGGTTGTGGGGAAGCTTTGTCTGAAACCACAAGTGAATGAAAGTCACAAATGTGTAACGAGAACAGAGAGACTACGGCTCAGCTTCTTCCCCCAGACCATCAGAACACTGAACACTGAACTCTCCACACACAAGTACACATGACATGAGCACACACACACACACACAACACACATGCTGCAATCGCTCACACACAAACGGTCACTTTAAAACAAAATGGAAAGGTCACTTTAAAGGAACGAGAAAAATAAAGGTCACTTTAAGGAAAGAACCGATGTGGTTCTTGTATATTGTATAGTTTAGATATAGCAAGAATAGCATAGGGATATAGAGTAAAACTGTATATTGTATAGTAGTGTACATAGGACCCAGTGCCTTAAATCCATAGCTAACAATCTCAGGAATTTAGCATGTCTATTTTATCATGCCCTTTTTATGTATATTTTATTACCTTTTTTTTTTTTTATGTCTATTTTATTATTAGTATTATTGCACAATCGAAGCGGGCATCGCCACCCGCATTTCACTGTGTGCCCTGGTATGTATGTGACAAATAAAACTCTTCACATTTTTTACGGCTGTGGGTAGGGCGTTCCACATTGATGTGGCATAATTGCGAAACGTGTTTAGACCCTTGTTTGTGCCGAATCTGGGTTGAACATGACTTCTGGAACTCCCTCTGGTGTTGTGGTCGTGGTATTCACTGACCTTTGGGAAGTATTTCGACATGTACATGGGTACCTTAGTGGTGTAGTGTATCTTGTAGACCAGGCCCATTGCAAGCTGTACTCTGTCGTCTACTCTAAGCCATCCTAGATTGTCAAAGTGGGCAGGGGTGAGGTGGGTTTTAGGAGTAAGGTCAAGCAGTAGTCTGACCAGTTTGTTTTGTGATGTTTGTAATTTTGTTTTTGGCGCCTTTGAGGTGCTTTGGTACCATGAGGTGCAAGCATAGTCGTAGTACCCTTGAAGGAATGCTCCTGCTAGAGTCTTCAGGGTATTCTTGTTTACCAGAGAGGAGATCCGGTACAAGAATCTTGTTCTTTGGTTGACTTTTTTGATTACATTGGATGCCATTTTGTCACAGGAAAGATTTGCCTCTAGGATGGAACCCAGGTATGTAATTTCATCTTTCCTTGTGACAATATTGTCACCCACTGTAACCGAGAAGCCGTTGGTTTTGCTGAGTTTGTTATTAGATCAGAAGAGAATGGACTCTGTTTTACCCAGGTGTAATGATAGTTTGTTATCAGCGAGCCAGGTGCAGACATGACATTTGCATAAATTAGGGGATGTGGTTCATGTATAGTAAACAGAAGGATATAGCAAGCTAGCATAAAGACACATAGTATAACTGTAGATTGTATAGCATAGCATTGTATAGTAGTGTACATAAGACCCAGTGGCTCATCCGTAGCTAACTGTGTATTGCATTCCTGTCTTATTACTTATGTTGCACATCGCTGCGGGCATGACCCCCCGCATTTAACAGTATGCTTGTATGCCGTGACAAATAAAACTCTTGACTTGACTTGACTTCCTTGTGGAACACCACAGCTCACTGGGAGGGGGGGGGATAGAGTAGGCTACAGTTTACCTCTACCATCTGTTCTCTCCCCTCCAGGTATGATTGCATCCAGCTCACTGATAAACTATCAAAACCAATTGCTTTTAGCTTGTCAATCAGAATGGGGTGTTGAAGGCCTTTTGTAGGTTGAGCATGACCATGCCACAGTATTTGCCTGCGTCCACCTCTTGTTTGATGTGGTCGTTAAATAGAGAAGGCATGTGTCAGTGGAGTGGGATGTTCTGAAGCCAGATTGGAATTCGTAGATTAGATTTTTTTCCGCAAGGTACTTTTCGACCTGTTCATAGACATTTTTTCCATGACTTTCGAGATGGAGGTAAGAATAGAAACAGGGCGCCTGAATGCCTTCTACAACGGAACTTTGTTTCCGCGTCTCTGATTGGCCAGTTCATTTCTGGTCATGTGACATGTACGCCAAATCGTGGGACCGCAAGTTTCTACACTGTTTAAGCTTAGGCGCTCTTTCGAAGTTGGTTAAGGTTAGAGTTTGTCTTAGAGAATGGCGATAGAACGCCAGGTAGTTTGCAGGCTGTTAGACCCAGAAATAGGCGCAGAACTTGCTGTCCCACGATTGGCGCACATGTCACATGACCTGGCCAATCAGAGCGCAAAAATCGAACGCGGAAACGAAGTTCCGTTGTAGAAGGCATACAACAGGGCGTTTGTTGCCTGGGTCTAATTTGCTGCCTTTTTTGAGCAGGGGGTCACTCTCGCAATTTTGAAGTCCTTGGGGACGTGTCCCTGTTTTATGGAAAGGTTTATTATGTGTGTGATGACTGGGGTGATGGCGGCTGCTGAGTCTCTGAGGAATTTGGAGGGGATGTTGTCATGGCCAGTGGCCTTGTTAGGTTGGAGGGCGCTCAGTTTTTTGAGTACCTCATCTGTTCTTACCATTTCCAGTTTGAAGTCGTCTTTACGGACCCCTAGGTTTTTGTAGTAGGCTATGAAGTGTTCTACCCCAAAATGCCCTGAGTGTGAGGGTAGTTTATTAACCAGTGTTGTGGCTATGTTTGTAAAGAATATGTTTAGGTATTTGGCCACATCCAGCTTGTCTGTGATGGGAGTGTTTTCTGTCGTTGTGTTTATGTTTGTAAATCTGGTTTTTAGTTTTTTGCTGCAGCCTAGTTGGTTGTTGAGTAATTTCCAAAGTTCACAGGGTTTGTTTTTGTTTTCCTCAGTTTTGTCATTGACAATTTTTTTTTGCGGATTAGATCATGGTGTTTACATCATTTCTTAGTCTGTTTCTTTGTATTTTGAGTTCAATCACGTGGGCTTGGAGTTCACTGTTTGAGCTTTTGGCAAGCTTTGTCTGACTTTTATGAAGTTCAGAGCATTTTTTGTCTCTGGCTTTCATAGCGGTCAGTATTTCAGTACTTTGTGGGGCCATGTTGTTAAGTATTTAACTTTTCTTAGTTCTCTAGTAACTATGTGGCTAGTGTCTGTGAAACTATTATTTGATATATGTACATTAATATAAAGCCGTATGACCAGGCATACTATGGTCATAGGCCTAACCTTGTATTTTTTATAATAAATGGGTATGTATGTACCAAATCCCAAAAGCGATAACGTCTGATTAGTTACTTGCTAAGCTATCCTAGTGTGGTTATTTTCATGCTGACAAGTTGATGTCACACATGAGCCAGACACTGTCCAACATACACACAGCCACTTGCTTTTTTATCGGCACCTACTTTACACTGTGTAGTGTATTGAGAGGGAACCCTAATAACTGTTACACTGCTGAATGGCATGCTGGCTACAGCTCGCTAACAACGTTTTGTACATTTACCATTTCAGGCAGTAGTGATGTAACTTTCCGAATGAATGGTTTTGAAGATGAAGTGCTATGTCTTTAAATGCAATTAAAACGTTAGACAAACACATTAAAGGCCGTCTTAGTATCTTTTCTTACTCCTCCGCCATCTTGTCCACTCCATGGATGATGTCTCTAATCCAAGTCCTGGCCTTCTCCAGTTGTGTTTTGGCTAACGCAGGCAGGTCATTGTTCACAGAAAGTATGATCATGGGGAAGAGTGCCTTCACCAGGTTGTCACTGGTATAGATGCACTGATGGAAGAAATTAAAGGTGCAGTTCAATAAAAAAAAACATTAGAACCCACACCCATTTCTCCTTCAAGGAAAATTATGAGGGGCATAAGACTGACTAAATAGACTACAAAGAACACATTTCTGAATTTATTTTCAAAATAGCGCCCCCTAATGGCAAATATCTGAAATGTTACATATATGTCACATTGGGCGTTAATCATTAAACTTATTCCTAATTCCTATGTGAGAGACAGAGGGAGGGAGAAAGAGAGAGAGAGTGGGAGAGAACGAGAGACCGCAAGTAAGATATTGTAGAGAGAAAAAATGCTCTACACTTCAAGCCCAGATTCAATCTAAAGTTGCAATGCTGTGCGCGCGCGCGTGTGTGTGTGCGTGTGTGTGTGTGTGTGTGTGTAAACTATTTTCCCTCTCTCTCTCTCTCTCTCTCTCTCTCTCTCTCTCTCTCTCTTGTGTGTGTATACATTTACTATAGGCTACTCTCTTTTACATGGATTAGGCTAATTCTAATAATAATAATAATAATAATAATAATAATAATAATAATAATAATAATAATAATAATAATAATAATAATAATAATAATAATAATAATACATTTAACTTTTCAGGAACCCAAAGACGCTGACAATGAGCAAAACAAATGAACAAAGAAACAAAGAACCACAGGGAATAAGCAACAGTATGAAGACGCAGGACATACAACCACGGGTAACAAGTAACACATACAGAGTCCAGTAGGGGACCAGTCAGGGAAGTAGGGAAACCGAGGGGAGGAGGGGGGGGGGGGGGGCAGGGGAGGGAGAGAAAGTAGGGAAGGGGAGGGGAGGTGGTATGTTGGAGGAGGGTGGTTATGGGTAGGGAAGGTTGTATGCTTGGGAGAACAGGTAGGTTTTGAGTCGGGATTTAAAGGTGGAGAGTGAGAGGAGAGTCTTGGACAGTCTGAGGGAGGAGGGTGTTCCACAGTTTGGGTGCAGCTCGTGAAAAAGCCTGGTCACCAAAACCTTTAAGTTTGGATGACGGGACAGTGAGGGAAGCAGTGGGAAAGGACCGGAGGGAACGGGTGTGGCAGTAAGGGAGAAGGAGGTCAGTCAGGTAGGGGGGGGGGGGGGGGGGCAGGCAATGGAGGGCTTTGACGGTGAGGAGTAGTGTTTTGAAGTTGATGCGCTGTTTGATCGGGAGCCAGTGGAGGGAGTGGAGGACAGGAGTGATGTGGTCACGGGACCGGGTGTCAGTGAGGAGGCGGGCGGCTGAGTTCTGGACCATCTGCAGTTTACGGAGGGAGCGGGAGGTGATGCCAGTGAGGAGGGAGTTACAGTAGTCCAGGCGGGAGGAGATTTTTTTTGATTTGATTTGAAGTCTCTATTTCGAACATGCAATGAATACAACAAACAATAACAAAAAAGAAAAACAACTCAATCTGCATGTTCGAAAAGGAGTAGGAAGAAGTATACACTTATTTAATCCTACCCCTTTTCCACTACTCAAATGAGTGTACTATTTTAAACATAAAAAAGAAAAGAAAAGAAAAGAAAAAAAAATATATATATATATATATGCAAAACAAAAAAACAAAACTATATATGTATAAAATAAAATAAATAGAAACAAAATAAAAAAGGCGAGATGAAGGCGTGTATGAGGGATTCAGCAGCAGGGGGGGAGAGGCAGTGACGGATTTTGGCAATGTTGCGGAGGTGGAAGTATGAGGTTTTTACAATGGAGCGGACATGGGGGTCAAATGAGAGGGTGGGGTCGAGGATGACACCGAGGTTGCGGACTAGTGGGGAAGGGGTGATGGTGGAGTCATTGATGGTAAGTGTGATGGGTCCGGATCTGGTGAGGGGCGGTTTTGGTGCCGATGATGAAATTTAATTTGAGGAGCTTTAACAATCCTGATTCCTGAGCCTATTTTATTCAAAAGGAAGATATTGATTTACATATGTATATATCATTTTTTTCAAGTCAAGAAAATACAACAAAGCTTATCTTTCTCGTTCTATTTCTCCCTATTTTATTTTTAAGAGCACACAGTCTGAGTGTCTATTGGACTGTATTGTTATGTATTTCATATTGTTACTGATGTAGAATGTTATTGTTAAGTCATTGCACTTGAAAGCTCATGATATTGATGTTATTTCAATACATTTGAACTTTTCATTTCATGACTATTTTGTTGGGGCGAGGGGGGGCGGGGGGCCCACAAAACGTTGAGGGGTTGATCCAGCAAATGCACTATTTTAACAAATGAGCCTGCTAGAACCCTTTAAAGACGGCTAATTGACCAGCGGGATATCACTAACATACACGCTGATACCGATACAGTATTTCAGTGGCAGATAATAACAGCCATCCGGTTCCACACTCACTCTCTTAGATGACGACTGTAAACTACAAACGAGTCGGTCGCAGTCAACCGACGCCTGCTAACAGGTCTGACCCTTTAGCTCAGCAGGTTAGCGCGGCCGCCTGCTGTGGATTCGATCGTCCCAGGTTCAAATCCACTCGGTTGCAGTAGTATAGACGTATTAGGGACACAGTGAAGACACTTTGATTCTTATATACAGTACCTGCAGCATCAAAGCATGGGAGGTGACGAAAGCCAGCTGGGATTCCACGGCGCTGGCCCTGACGGTCCTCTCCAAGCAGGGGAACCGGGCGAGGCAGAGGTAGGAGATGTTGTAGAGCAGGGCGGTCTTCTCAGCCGCAGGGACCAAGGCAGTGAGGAAGTCAAGGTCACTGCTGCCGTCCTTTACTTTCACTATGGAGGAGAGAGAGGGCTTCATTCAAATGTACAGAGGCTGCAAAATGGTTGACAACAGATATTTACCATTTGTGTAATGCTTTGAATTATTTTGTATGTTATTATTATTATTATTATTATTATTATTATTATTATTATTATTATTATTATTATTATTATTATTATTATTATTATTATTATTATTATTATTATTATTATTATTATTATTATTATTATTATTATTATTATTATTATTATTATATTCAAACAATAAATCCAAACTAAATCATTTTGAGGCACGTGAAGCGTGGTGTGTAGACCTAACTATACAAAGTAGCTTGGCAGCAGTAACGTGTGTAGACCTAACAATACAAAGTAGCTAGCCAGCAGTAACGTGTGTAGACCTAACAATACAAAGTAGCTTGGCAGCAGTAACGTGTGTAGACCTAACAATACAAAGTAGCTTGGCAGCAGTAACGTGTGTAGACCTAACTATACAAAGTAGCTAGCCAGTGTTCACGTGTGTAGACCTAACTATACAAAGTAGCTAGCCAGCAGTAACGTGTGTAGACCTAACTATACAAAGTAGCTTGGCAGCGGTAACGTGTGTAGACCTAACAATACAAAGTAGCTAGCCAGCAGTAACGTGTGTATACCTAACTATACAAAGTAGCTAGCCAGCAGTAACATGTGTAGACCTAACTATACAAAGTAGCTTGGCAGCGGTAACGTGTGTAGACCTAACAATACAAAGTAGCTTGGCAGCAGTAACGTGTGTAGACCTAACTATACAAAGTAGCTAGCCAGCAGTAACGTGTGTAGAACTAACTATACAAAGTAGCTAGCCAGCAGTAACGTGTGTAGACCTAACAATACAAAGTAGCTTGGCAGCAGTAACGTGTGTAGACCTAACAATACAAAGTAGCTAGCCAGCAGTAACGTGTGTAGACCTAACAATACAAAGTAGCTAGCCAGTGTTCACGTGTGTAGACCTAACAATACAAAGTAGCTTGGCACGTGTTCACGTGTGTAGACCTAACTATACAAAGTAGCTAGCCAGTGTTCACGTGTGTAGACCTAACAATACAAAGTAGCTTGGCAGCAGTAACGTGTGTAGACCTAACTATACAAAGTAGCTTGGCAGCAGTAACGTGTGTAGAACTAACTATACAAAGTAGCTAGCCAGCAGTAACGTGTGTAGACCTAACAATACAAAGTAGCTTGGCAGCAGTAACATGTGTAGACCTAACTATACAAAGTAGCTTGGCAGCAGTAACGTGTGTAGACCTAACTATACAAAGTAGCTTGGCAGCAGTAACATGTGTAGACCTAACTATACAAAGTAGCTAGCCAGTGTTCACATGTGTAGACCTAACTATACAAAGTAGCTAGCCAGCAGTAACGTGTGTAGACCTAACTATACAAAGTAGCTAGCCAGCAGTAACGTGTGTAGACCTAACTATACAAAGTAGCTTGGCAGCAGTAACGTGTGTAGACCTAACAATACAAAGTAGCTAGCCAGCAGTAACGTGTGTAGACCTAACTATACAAAGTAGCTAGCCAGCAGTAACGTGTGTAGACCTAACTATACAAAGTAGCTTGGCAGCAGTAACGTGTGTAGACCTAACTATACAAAGTAGCTTGGCAGCAGTAACGTGTGTAGACCTAACTATACAAAGTAGCTAGCCAGCAGTAACGTGTGTAGACCTAACTATACAAAGTAGCTAGCCAGTGTTCACGTGTGTAGACCTAACTATACAAAGTAGCTAGCCAGTGTTCACGTGTGTAGACCTAACTATACAAAGTAGCTAGCCAGCAGTAACGTGTGTAGACCTAACTATACAAAGTAGCTATAGCCAGTGTTCACGTGTGTAGACCTAACTATACAAAGTAGCTAGCCAGTGTTCACGTGTGTAGACCTAACTATACAAAGTAGCTAGCCAGCAGTAACGTGTGTAGACCTAACTATACAAAGTAGCTATAGCCAGTGTTCACGTGTGTAGACCTAACAATACAAAGTAGCTAGCCAGTGTTGACGTGTGTAGACCTAACTATACAAAGTAGCTATAGCCAGTGTTCACGTGTGTAGACCTAACTATACAAAGTAGCTATAGCCAGTGTTCACGTGTGTAGACCTAACTATACAAAGTAGCTAGCCAGTGTTGACGTGTGTGGACCTAACTATACAAAGTAGCTAGCCAGTGTTGACGTGTGTAGACCTAACTATACAAAGTAGCTAGCCAGTGTTGACGTGTGTAGACCTAACAATACAAAGTAGCTAGCCAGTGTTGACGTGTGTAGACCTAACTATACAAAGTAGCTAGCCAGTGTTGACGTGTGTAGACCTAACTATACAAAGTAGCTATAGCCAGTGTTCACGTGTGTAGACCTAACTATACAAAGTAGCTAGCCAGCAGTAACGTGTGTAGACCTAACAATACAACGTAGCTTGGCAGCAGTAACGTGTGTAGACCTAACAATACAAAGTAGCTTGGCAGCAGTAACATGTGTAGACCTAACTATACAAAGTAGCTAGCCAGTGTTCACGTGTGTAGACCTAACTATACAAAGTAGCTATAGCCAGTGTTCACGTGTGTAGACCTAACAATACAACGTAGCTTGGCAGCAGTAACGTGTGTAGACCTAACAATACAACGTAGCTTGGCAGCAGTAACGTGTGTAGACCTAACAATACAAAGTAGCTTGGCAGCGGTAACGTGTGTAGAACTAACTATACAAAGTAGCTAGCCAGCGGTAACATGTGTAGACCTAACTATAAAAAGTAGCTTGGCAGCAGTAACGTGTGTAGACCTAACTATACAAAGTAGCTATAGCCAGTGTTCACGTGTGTAGACCTAACTATACAAAGTAGCTTGGCAGCAGTAACGTGTGTAGACCTAACAATACAAAGTAGCTTGGCAGCAGTAACGTGTGTAGACCTAACAATAAAAAAGTAGCTTGGCAGCAGTAACGTGTGTAGACCTAACTATACAAAGTAGCTAGCCAGCAGTAACGTGTGTAGAACTAACTATACAAAGTAGCTAGCCAGCGGTAACGTGTGTAGACCTAACTATAAAAAGTAGCTTGGCAGCAGTAACGTGTGTAGACCTAACTATACAAAGTAGCCTGGCAGCAGTAACGTGTGTAGACCTAACTATAAAAAGTAGCTTGGCAGCAGTAACGTGTGTAGACCATAGAAAGTAGCAAACTGTGCAGGAAAATGTTTGTGTTCAGATTGCCTGGCAAAGGTCAAGAGCACAATAAATGATTAAATAAACAAACAAACAAATCATTATATGTTGTCACTTAGTAGGCTACTGTTAACTAATAAATGGCGATTATACAACTGTTCTACAACTGTTTCTGAATATCAGCATGGCTTTGGCCTGCGGCCTCATACCTACAAACGAATCACAGCTGTGCTGATATTCAATATAACAGCACTACTTCTTGTCTGATGATATTACACTTGTAAATATAATGCCAAGCTTTTATCAACCAACCTCAACTTCATCTGACCCACTTTTATCAACCAACCTCAACTTCAATCTGACCGCTTTTATCAACCAACCTCAACTTCAATCTGAACGCTTTTATCAACCAACTTCAACTTCAATCTGATAAATGGTGCATTTATATACGTAGTGAGAGGGAGAGGAGGAGCGAGAATGAATACATTTTGAGCAGGTCGGCACCTTGCCTTCTGACATAAATAGATGCGTTTGTTAGAGAAAACTAATTTCAATAAGCTATGCCTTATTCTATGCGCACTGCCAGCCAGCCTTCATGCGACAGAGAGATACACTTTCAATTTTGACGGAGAGAAGATAATCTCCAGTTTCAATTTAACACAAACGGTTCCAAAGATATTTAATGTTTCTCTGCATATTTTCACACTGCCAACAAAGTACTGGGTCCATGTCTGTTGCCTCTTCTTTGGAATGGATTTGGTGCCAGCTGTCATTTCTGCCCGTCTCCCTCATCGAAACTTGAGACTGAAAGTACTCACGCAACATTTCACCATTTTCTGAGGAATCGTGAACTCCTTAAAAAGTCTGGTTAGAGAGTAAATGAGTCATATTATACAGTAGAGATGTGAAACTGAACCACATACTGTACAGTAGAGATGTTAAACTGAACCATATACAGTAGAGATGTTAAACTGAACGATATACAGTAGAGATGTGAAACTGAACCACATACAGTAGAGATGTGAAACTGAACCACATACTGTACAGTAGAGATGTGAAACTGAACCACATACAGTAGAGATGTGAAACTGAACCACATACAGTAGAGATGTGAAACTGAACCACATACAGTAGAGATGTGAAACTGAACCACATACAGTAGAGATGTGAAACTGAACCACATACAGTAGAGATGTGAAACTGAACCACATACAGTAGAGATGTGAAAGTCGCTACTCTATGTATTTCCTCTCGATGAGCAATAAAGTCAACCGTATTGGATTTTCTTTCAAATATACCGATATGAACCAAACTTGCAGCATATCTGAATCCGTTTCCAACACGGAGGTCTTTCAGGAATGTCTCTCGTTTACAGCGACACCAAATGTTTGGAGATCAGATCAGTTACAAAATTGCAGAGATACAACCATTTACATTTTCAGATGAATCGCCCTTAGAGTTCCGTTCATTTTATGGCCATTTATAATTGTTTCACTCTTATAGTATAGGTGGAGTAATAACATCAATATAGGTGATTTAGCTTGTAGTCTTGTATAGGTTGAGTCATAACATCAATATACTGTAGGTGATTTAGCTTGTAGTCTTGTATAGGTTGACTCGTAACATCAATAAAGCATTTGCATGTTCTCCCCGTGCTCGCAAGGGTCCCCCCCCCCCCCCCCCCCCCGATAAGAGAAACCCAATGGAAAAACATGCACAACAACAGATCGCTAACGCTGTCGCGTCCGTGACGAAGACGGGTGGGAGCACTTGGATGGTCCCCGGGAGTGGCTCACGCCCCAGCCCTCGTCTGCTCCCCGGCTACCCTTGGGGGGAAGGACGACGGGATGGGTTAAGCGCAAGAGGAGTATTGCATCGACGATCCTAAAAGACAATGCATGCTGTTCCGGTGTGTGTGTGTGTGTTTTATTAAATGTTTTTGTCTCCTTTCCCTGTTGGCCTTCGAGAGGCCATTTTGTCCTCTCGCCAGGCTGCCATTGTAAATAAGAGTTTGTTCTTAGTAACCTGTTCCACACAATGTGAAAATCTGCATAACATATATACCTAGTTAAATGGAATATTGCTCCACTTCTACAAGGGCTATTTGCATATTCTTGGTATCTAGGTACATCTATGGACCTCAGGGAATGTATTCACAGTGTCAGCAATATTGTGTCTATTACTAGGCTTGCTTAAATTGTGATGAAACAAAGGAGAATATGAATTATGATTTTTCTTTGCATCTTTGACAGTGAATAACACCATGATAATAATGACCAAACTTAAAAAACTGATCTCGTACAGTACCCTCTTGAGATCATGTGTACAAAAAATCGAAGGAAATTAATAAAGGGAAGATGATAAAACCGAAGGTTCTGTAGATACAGTACTGAATTCTCCCATCCGGACCAATGCTATTTGAAATATTATTATAGAATATAGAATAGATGCTTATACATTACCTTATTATAGCCAATTCGCAACTTTATATACATATATTATCTTTCAAATGCCCAAGTTCAATTTGGATTTAGTATCACCAGGCGTGCATAAGAACAGATAATGATATCTACTGTAATCTAGTGTACTTTTTTATTTCCCCCACAGTGCAACCGTTTTGAAACTAATTTCAGATCTAATTGTTCCTACATGCTAACAATAGGGAGGGGAAACTAACTGCGTTTCAATATTTGTCAAAAACGTTACCTTTTGTGGCTTATTATCGCGAATCATAACAATTATTATATGATTCATTCAGAACGCTGAACTTTGAAAGCCCACAGTATGTGACAGGAAGTGTAGTTCGGAAAAATTCCAACGCTGGTCGACAGCTATGCATGTCCTCTACTAAATGGCTGCAAAAAGACTACAATTCCCATGGTTCAACATTTTCATTTTCGTTCCCGGCTTGGATAGACGATCGAAAATCGAAAACTTAAAACTATCTAATGGCACTTTTAACCTATTCCTAAACTAACGTATTGATGATAATATACATTCTACATGCTTTTGTGACATGTTAGTGATGTTAATACTTGAAAACGTTTGAAAAAAAATCGCTAAATATATGCAACACTCTGAAAAATATTGATCTATTATCATAATGTCATTTTGGAGTTGGTACCGACCCTAAGGGGTGGAACAGGTTGACCTGCCTGGTTAAATAAAAGTTAAATGAATAAATAAAATGTGTGATTTGGCCCCATCCTTGTAGATCGAGTCATAACATCAATATTAAGTGATTAGGCCGCACCCTTGTATTGACTGCTTGCAGCTAAATGTCCCATTTGTTTTGGTCCTGACTGAGCATGTCCTTTGTTTCTAGTTCTCTTGTGAAGAAGTTTGGAACAGACTGGGTTTGTGTTTGTAAACAAAGTAGACTTGACTTACCAACAGACATGCTTGATTTGAAGGTATGTTCTTCCCTGCAATATGTAAACAAACAGTACACAGATTTTAAAGTCTGAGGATTTCATGGGCGCAGTAAACCAGTACATACAGTATGGACATACTTTAAAGGTTCATTGGAAGATATCGTAGCACTACTACAGTGTAGTGATTACAGTGTAATTACCAGGTTATTACATAGAAGCAGGCACGTGCATACATAGGGGTGAAGGGGTGCCCGAGCACCTGCCTTTTTCATTTTTCATTAGAAAGTGCCCTTTTTATGCCACCCTCTTTTTTTTTTTTCTTTTTTTTTTTTACTGTTGCACATATAGATATACTGCCCTGCCCTTCCAAATGAAAGATGTCACGATAGAATCTAAATATTAGGTAAAGAAAGAGAAATGCCACCCCTCTTGTAAATAATAGGTCCTTCCAAAAACACGTCGCCAAATCACCCCTCCCCAGCCCCTCCCTGTCTGCTGCTGCCTGGAAAATCACGCAGCTCTCTCTCTCTCTCTCTCTCTCTCTCTCTCTCTCTCTCTCTCTCTCTCTCTCTCTCTCTCTCTCTCTCTCTCTCTCTCTCTCTAACAGAATAATTTTGATTGACAGTCGAGTCTGCCAATTACGTCACACGGCTTGCACCCGCCCTGCTGTTCTTAGCACCAATCAATCGGCAAGCACTATTCGTTTTTGACTTCGAGAATGTCAGGACTGTGTGGTGACAAGTTTGACAACAACAAAGCTACAGTGCTAAGTGCTAACAATAAGCTATTTGGCTGGATGCAGTCTGGAGGACAGTGGATATACATCAAGACAACAGTGTGTGACTGTGGGACAGTGGACATAATACTTCATCAAGCCCTCCTGACCTGGACCACGTTTCAACTAAACAAGGTAGTTAATGCGGGGTCGGTCGGTCTCTCTCTCTCTCTCTCTCTCTCTCTCTCTCTCTCTCTCTCTCTCTCTCTCTCTCTCTCTCTCTCTCTCTCTCTCTCTCTCTCTCTCTCTCTCTCTCTCGCAGCTGTTGGTCTGGAGCGCATATTGTGTTATTAAAGGGACACTATGTAGTTTTGGTGACATCTATCGGTGAAACTGAATGTACCATAGACTTGTATTAACCCCAAAAATCGGGCTTGCGCGCCACGCGCGCTCGCATTTAATAACTCATGCGCTTTTATCTTCTAGGGCACCTGCCTTTATAAAGTCCTGTGCACGTCCCTGCATAGAAGTGATCAGACAGTTCTGGCAATAAGAACTAGAAGTAATTCATTGTAATTATAATGAGTTATTTGTCATTTAGGTCTGGGCCCAAACATTCGAAGGTTCGGTCCTTCGTTCGTTACGTTGGCACTCAACTCTTAATTAATGGGTTCGAACCTCAGCTTAAATTTTTTTTTTTTTTTTTTTTTTACACAAAATATACATCACAATGTGATATATCAGAATATCACAGTACTATGTTGTGTTTACAATAATTTGAAAGTCATGAAAGTCACGCACGAACACAGACACACCAGTCAACGAGTCGAGGAGGGGTCACCGTCATACATTATCAGGAAATTAATCAATCATGCAAAAAAAATAAAAGAGAGAGAGAGAGAGAGAGAGAGAGAGAGAGAGAGAGAGAGAGAGAGAGAGAGAGAGAGAGAGAGAGAGAGAGACATTCACCGTCTTATTTCATAATACAGAGTTTCCAAATGAACGTTTGGATTAAACCAACCTATGTCCTTATCGTACAACATATTATCAATGCAATTATAATCACTCTGAAATCGAGTTTCTCCCTTTCATTGAACCAAAATGAGCTTAGAGCTTTGCTAGCATGGCTCGTGGTGAAGCACGTAACGTTATTATTAGCTATACTAACTCTTGTTCTCTGATGTCCAGGACCTCACCTCTCCGGACTACACCTCAACCACGGACCCTCACCAGCCCTCACCAGCCTGAACCCCCACACACACACACACACACACACACACACACACACACACACACACACACACACACTCGGCCTGTCACTCCTCCACTCCTTGATCCTTGTCTCTGAGCTCCTCTCACCACCTTGGACCTTGCTTCCCATACTCCAATTAGACAATCTAATTGGCTCTATTCTCCTGTGCCTGTGTTCTGCTTCTGGGTTCTAGAAAAGACACCTCACCCTAACAAGTGGTATGTCTTAAACAGCAACACCAACTTCGGTTTTGTAGAGGGGGGGGGGGGGGTCTTTTATGACCGTACCAGTAAGTAGGTACTACTAAAGTAAATGTGCCCTGTGTGCTAGGGCTGCACGATTTTGGGAAATAATCTAATTGCGATTTTTCGGACAGATATTGCGTTCGCAATTAAATTTGCGTTTATAATTTTTTTTTTAAGCAGCCCCACAGAGGTTTATTGTAAAATGCGGCTTGCATCTGGCCTACGCGGTGGGTCTTTTTGGGACACCGAGCCTGAAAATGTTTCTTTTTACCTGGGAATCGATACCGGTACCCAACGGTACCTTTTTTTTCTGTACTTTACTCTCCCTCTCTGAAGTCTAAACTTCACAACACACAATCTAAAACCCCTTACCTCCCTCTCCCAAACCGATCTTGTATCTCAATGGGACTTCCTGGTTAAACAAATGTAAAAAAAAAAGTTTAAAAAAATTAATTAAAAAAATCCATTAATCGTGCAGCCCTACAGTGTGTGCATAAAGTCAAGACTCTACAGTAATGAACCGGTGTTATGTACCATGAGCCTGATCACTCTTGTGTCACTGCCTGATCACTGCTGTGTCACTGGGTTTACAGGTGAGGGCTGCTAATTAGCTAATTTCTGCTGATTGGTTACCTGCTGGGAGCTTAAAACCAGCCCTTGAGTCACACATGCAGGGTCTGTGGTTAGAGGAGTGTGGGTTAACAGATAGTTATCACGGTCTTCTATTCTTGTTTCTTTAGTTAGTATCAGTATTTCATGGTTAAAGTAGTCTTTTGGGTTAAACACAGGTTTTTGGTGTCGGTTTTGCACATAGGTTGCGTGCCTTTGAGCCAGGGTCGTAACACCGGAAAGATAATTTAGGAGCACATGTTAGTTGGAGACCCCTTAGTCGAGCTGTCATCAAATGCTACAAACAGTTTTGAAACATTATTTTTGTTTTCTGGTCAGTACTACTTACGTTAGTGGTGAAGCAGAGCTGCAGAGATTCTTCGCTGAGGGATGATGAGGATGATTGTGAAGCCAAGCTACAATATGTGTCTTTAAATAGCTCCACAAAGAAGGCGTTTCTTTGCTTTCCACGTCATATTTGTTGTGTCAGAGGCGTGATGTGGAAATCAACCCGGTTAAATTTGCATACTGAAACATGAATCATTAGATATGAACGTTGGGTGCTATGGCAGCACACCTTACCCACCCACTCAGGCCTGCACTCAGCCCAGTCAGACACATGTTTCCTACCAACCACTAGATTTCACATCACAACCCTCCTTGAGTTACATACATAATCTGTCTACATATTCAGGATATCTATATCTGTACATATCTACTCTTACTAGTTACACTGCTGGCCAGTATGACTACTACCATAGTGTCTTTATATGTGTATCACTGTACATGTTAATACTGCAACTCTGTACATACATCTGATTAGCACTATACTCAGTAGTACTCATTTATATATTTTATACCCAGTTTAATCACCTGTACATTGTATATTACTATTGCCCTTTACTGTTACATTTGCACTCTGGTATACTTATAGAGAGAGGACGCGACCCCGAGTCAGACGCCTCTGGTTTAGCTCCGCAACGATGTACACACTTTTAGTTATTATGTTTGTTTTTTCGACTTTTTTATTTAAAGCAACACTGGCGGGTACGTCATACGACCGTCAGACACTTATGGACCTAAACCCCGGGCTCAAAGAGGAGTTTGGAGACACTTTAGACCTAGAATGGCCAGCAGAAATCAGACGGGAGAATGGCGGCAAGGAAAAGAACAAAGGGTACGGCAGGAAGAGACACAGAGGGAGACGTGGAGGTATTAGGCTGAGACTAAAAAGAGCTGCTTACCGCCCAGCAATTCCATCCATCTTTCTGGCGAATGCCCGTTCGTTGGAGGGTAGGATGGATGACCTAAGGGCGAGGGTCCGGTTCCAACGGGAGATGAGAGACATCAACATCATGTGTCTCACGGAGACATGGCTCACGTCGGCGACTCTGGACAAAAGCGTCTCTCCCTCGGACGCCTTTGGCCGGACTGTTGAGAGACCAGGAATGCCATCCTTCAAAAACATTTGTCAGAGTTAGATGATATATATGTAGCCAACTCCGGGCACCTCTCTGCAGTAAGCAGATACTTGTGTGACTTATATGGTGATGCCGTAGCCGTCATGAGGGTGGAAGGGTGCCAGACTATTGTTGGTTTTAGACATTCCATGAGTAAGTCAGAAGGAGTAACATATGACCAGTCACACTTGTGAAGAGAGTGCAAGCTGAGGTGCAGAATATTCCCTTGCACCGTGAATATGACCTTGGCAGCTTCCAGCATGACAGCATGATGATCTTGTGGTCTTCACACAGAACGGTCGCCGCACGACTCATGCCATGGCCACTCAGTTTGTGCAGAATCCTGCAGGTGTCACTAAAGCTACCTCGTCTGACAAAGCATCCAGCAGTTTCTAAGTTCTGGTGACCCATACTATCCATATCTATCATAAAAGTTTGGTGGTTCCAAAGTTTCTGGGTTCATTGTGTTGGCAAATAGACTATAATGATGAATAGGCTTCACTTCAGATTAGGGCACACAATAGCATCTGCAAATGATTTATAGATGTTTTATGAATGTCTTAACAAATCATTTGTTGAACATGAACAAATAAATGGAGGTACAGTATATGTAAGGGCTGGCCCAGTTCTGCGCGCTTCCAGGTGCCAATTACCATCACGCACCTGAGAGGAGTTCCAATCAGCTCGACGGGAGCCCTCTTATACACATTCAGTGTCGGGTCGTTTTGGTCACCACCAGCTACTGCTTGTTCCTCTTGTGTGTTTCTCCAGTACGCCCTTGGAAGTTGCTGCTGTTACCTCTCTCTGCCTCCGTGGACCCGTGCCTCGTATCTCACTTTGCCCTTGGTGAGTTTTTGGAAGTCTATTTTTGATGATCTGAAATCCTAATTTTTATTCCTGGACTCAATACCTTCATCTGTTTTTTGTGTGTTCCTTAACACTGAAGAATTGTCGCTTTGTTTTGTTACTGGACTGCCTCGTAATCCTATGTAATCCAGTAATGTTTCTATTACTGACATTCTCCGTTTTCTTTTTCTCCACGAGTGGATTATCAGTAAGCTGCAGAGCCACAGAACCACTCTGCTGTGGGCAGAGCCGCAAAGCCACAGAGCCCTACTCTGCTAAAGGACATTCCCCCCGAATGCATTTACGTTATTTTTCTCATTTCTGTTGTGAAATAAATACGCCCATCGTTTTTGGCTAACTCTGAACTACCTGTCTGTGTCGTGCTGTTGGGGTTGTTTACAAACCATAACAGTATAGTCGTTTTTTTCATATCCATTTTTCAAAGCATCTACAAATGTGTTACTACACATTAAACAACATTATTTAATGATGAACAAATCGAGTACAAACAATGTTGATGAGTTATAAATAATGTAGAACTAATTTGTAAATGTTATACAAATAGTTATAAAATGATTTAATAATAATTTACAAATGTATATAAATGATTTGTTCATGATTAGTTCATTATCTACAAATACCTTATAAAGTATTGTTATTATGAAGTGTTACCAAAGAATGCTTTTAGGGTAAATGTTTTTTCTGGTTCTGAATTCTCTTCACACCCTGATACTGGCAATATACCTTTTCTAACTTTCTAAATGGTCCCTTGATTATTTCCTATTGTAGTGTATGGGTTAGTAGGTTGAATGGGTACCATTGATTGGAGCGACAGTGGCTCGGGAGGTAGAGCAGTCGACTGTTAATCTGGAGGTTCCTGGTTCGATTCCCACTCCACCCAGGCAGCTTGTCGAAGTATCCTTGAGCCAGACACTTAACCCCTAACTGCTCCCAATGCATGGTTGCCTCCGCCATCGGTGAGTGAATGTGTGAGTGAATGGGTCAAATGTGAGGAATTGTAAAGCCCTTTGGATTAAAGCGCTATATAAATGCACCATTTACCAAATGTTTCTAGTTTATTTAAGTTTTTAAATAAAAAATCTGAATTTGATCTTAAATTAGTTTTAAAAAAGTGGGTCTCATTCCTGAATATTTTCCAAAGAGTTCTCTTGGAAGACTTATCTTGGAACCGACTGAGACAGAATCTACGACAAGTTCACTCTGAGTCCCCAACACGTGGGGAAGATGTCTTAAGTGCTCAAACTATCTGAGCTGAGATACCGCGATGAGGAATTTCACCGCTCTGAAACATGAATGCGAGTCCCCGTCCGAAGCTCCTTATAAGGCAGCCAATAGGGAAGTGTGCAGATGAAATCGCAAAAAGTCAATAGTTAGACACACCTGTCCAGCTTATTAGAATGCAACTGACGATGCAGCCATGTGAAAATGGTTGCTGATATGCGGAAGCGCTTTGCAGCCGATCAAAATGAGATTAGATTAATGTGTTGTCATCATATATAGTACAGCTCGTGGTGCACCTGCTGCAGCGTGCGCGCGCGCAGTACTGTATAGCCTACGCGCGTAATGAATGAACGCAGTATAGGCTTATTATATTCTAATGACTTGTTTTATTAGGAGAGCAGCAAATATACTGCACTGCCCGCCCCGTAGACCGTAGTACAGTCCACCATGCAGTCCGCTGGTACGCCAGACTCTTAATATGTGTACTGTTGTACGTAGGGCAGAGCATATATAGTATCTACTAAATCCTAATGAAACAAGTAATTAGAATAATATAAGCCTATATACTGTTCATTCATTAGACACGTAGGCTATAGGGAGGTGTAGTGGTTACGTCATCTTTCGTTTTTTCCTGTTCCACCTAGAGCTGCCGCGATTACCGCATTACCGCGGTATCGCTGTTACATCACGGCCACCGCAGAGTAGGCTGAATACCGCATCACCGCTGTTTTTTATAATAATAATAAAAAAGTACCCTCCTCTCGTTGGGCTTGCGGCTCTGCAGATATACCCTACTCCTCTATCGAGGTTCCAAGCGACCCTATTGGGTACCAGAAAAGTCACGTGAAACATTGCAGACCACTGATTGGTCAGAAGAGAGACGCGTCACACGTTGGAGCGTCCTGCAGTTTTTTACGTCCTGAATGTCAGCCATTGATCAGAGCTCATCACAATACGGCTAATAACATTAGCTTTAGCTCCCCGCCGGAGTGGACTACCATCGCTCCTCAGGAGTACTAAACGAGACATAATGATTTTACTGTCTGCAACGAATGTTATAATAAAAGCCCTTCGTTCTATACACTTGTCTGATTGAAAACTTTATTAACAGACCGCAGAATGGGACAACTCAGCACGCTCTGAGCAAAGAAATTAACTGAGATATGAATTGAGTATTGCTTGCCTGGCTATGGTCCGGTAAATACGCTGATGTTATTGAACGTATAACTATATAATGTTAATGCCACAAAACGAATGCCTTTATTATAAAGTAGTAACTTTATAGTAATAATAATAAGAAAGGGTCGGGGGGGTAACCACCCCTGCCCGCGACACCGAGTGAACGGCGCACGACCAGAAGGGAAACTTCGAATCCGTGTTTCACTTTCAATAACTAATGCGTGCTTGCCGAATCCCAAACAATATTCATGCTGCAAAGTCATCCTCTAAAGATAGACATTTAGACTAGAGGCAGGCTATATGCTATAAAGAGTAGACTACTACTAAAAAAAAAAATGCATTCAAACTTTTTTTTTTTTTTGTGTGTGCGTGCGGTAATAACCGCGGCGGTAGGAAATATTTTGCACATTTGTGCGGTAAGGAAAACATCAATACCGCGGCAGCTCTAGTTCCACCTTCTGTTCCATTTAATGTATTTCCCCATTGACCATTTCTAAATCGGCTCGTTTTAGATAAATAAAGCATTAACGTTGGCATGGTGTACCTTTCTGTGCGTATTCATCCACAATCTATAGCTCAACATGAAAATATTCGCAATTAATCGTAAAGGTAGCAAAATAACAACGTTTATGTTTTCGTTCGCTGGGAACCTACTGTGAGGATTCGCCTGTTCCCTGAACTTTTCCCTGTCTACTCTCCCTCACCAGCCCCCACCCTTGCGATGATTTACTCTCCTCTACTCTTCACCAGCCCCCACCCTTGGACTACCTTCACGCAGCTGTCATAGTTTATGATTAGCGCCCCAGAGGGCTTTATATACCTGGACCTCCCTTCCAGTCCTGGTCGGGTCGTTCTGTATCTGTGTTCACTCTGTGTTCATGGAGTTCTGTACGTTACCATCCTGTATGTTACCATCACCTGCCGCGTCTCCGGCGTGAGACGACGTGCCAGCCATCACCACCTGTCGCCGTTTGCCTGGAGTGGGACACCGTCTTCGCTCTCTAATTCTCTACGCGAGGTTTTCCAGTGTTCCCACTCCAGACGTCAAGACGGCGCGTCATCGCTCCCTATTTTCCACTGGAGGATGGCATCTCTTCGCCCCGGTCCCCTGGGACCCCTGTGTTCTGCGCTGCCCGTCTGCAGCATCCGAGGAGGATCTCCGTGCCCGGCCCCCGCTGTCGGGCCCCTGTCTCCGTGCCCGGCCTCCGTCGTCGGGCCCCTGTCCCCGTGCCAGGCCCCCGCCGTCGGGCCCCTGTCCCCGTGCCAGGCCTCCGCCGTCGGGCCCCTGTTCCCGTGCCAGGCCTCCGCCGTCGGGCCCTTGTCCCCGTGCCAGGCCTCCGCCGTCGGGCCCCTGTTCCCGTGCCAGGCCTCCGCCGTCGGAACCCTGTCCTCATCCCTGTAAGCAGCTCTGGCCCTCTCCCTGTCCAAGGCCTTAACCCTGTTCTCTGTCCCTGTCTCCAGCCCGCTTCTCCAGGCCTCTGTCCCTGTTCCCCTCTCCTGTGCCCCTGGTCCTGGCCCTGACACTTAGCCCTGGTCCTTAGCCTTGGCCCTTAGCCTTAGTCCCTTAGCCTGTTCGCCTCTTAAAGGCACAGTGCCGCATTTTCCATATTTCCTTGACTCTAGTGTTTTTGTGTTCTCCCTTAAAGGGACTGTGCCGCTTTTTGTTCTATAATAAATATTTGCCCTGTTTTGGCTTACTCTCATACCTGTCTTGTGTTGTGCGATTGGGGTCGGTTACAAACCATAACACCTACACTGCTATTTAGCGCTGCTGACTGACGTCACCACAGCGTAGCCTCCTGCCTGTAGTCACAGACCTAGGATCAGATTTCCCTTACATTCGATAAGCTTAACAATTCGTACAATGGGAAAATAACTGACCCTGAATCTGTGGCTCGTATCTCTCTGGTGATCATATCCATTTATCAGATGAAGCCAAACACCATTTCTAAAAGCAACAACCACGTTATCATTATTTGTATTCACTGCATTTTAAATCACTGTGAATACTAATGTAAATCATTGTTTCGTTGTACATATTGTGTATAGTTTATAACGTTATTGTTTTTACTGTGGGCTCTACATCCCCCAATTTAAAATGGTTATCTCATCTTTGTATACTTTTTAGAGAATACGCTATACAGCGTTATATATATCGTTCTTATTTACTTTTGTCCCCACAGACAAAGTATTCTGCCAGGGAACTTATGGACACGACAGTAGTAGTTATAAGGTTTTTGAGCTTGTAACGTTAACGTTAGTTAGTGTTAACGTTAGTTAGTGTTAACGTTAACCCCCTCCAATGTACAGTAAATGTCCTAACCCAATAATACACAAGACCCTCTTCTTGGGACCAAGTAAGGTTTCGTCGATAATCCAATGTACAGTTACCCCCCCACCCAACCACCTCCTATGTACAGTTCCCCCACCCCCACCCCACCTACCCAACCCCCCCCCCCCACCCCACCTCATCCAATGTAGTTTCTTCGTCAAATGTATATACTCTCTTTTTTAGACTATTTTTGTATCACAAACAGTACTGTATTTGTAAATCTGGTATGTCATAAATGTATAGATGTAGCAGTACTGTCTATCTGTATGTCATATATGGCATATGTTATGATGAATTGAAAATGGGGGACCCTGATGTAAACAAGACGAAAGGCTTTCTCTGGTCTGCATCCCCTTAACAATTGTGTGTATTGAGCTGTACTGTATTGTACCCATTCTGCAATCTGTTAATAAAATGTTCAATCAATCAATAACAGATTGCAGAATGGGTACAGCGTACAGTACGGCTCAATACACATGATTGTTAAGGGGATGCAGACCAGAGAAAGACTTTCGTCTTGTTTACATCAGGGTCCCCCATTTTCAATTCATAATGAATTGTAAGTAAGGGTGCAATTAGCACCGTGCAATCCATTCTTTGTGGATCCCGCCCTTAGACTAGTTGAAAAATGTTCATAAGAAAGAGGTGAAATGCTAATAGAAATGTTTCATAATGATGTTCAGTGTATTCATAAGTGTATTGCTCTCCTTAATGTAGAATGATATGGTGACTGTGCAGACTCAGGAAGGAGAGAAAGAGACACAAGAGTATACAGGTAATGGAAATATCAGACAGTCAGCTTAATGTAGAATGATATGGTGACTGTGCAGACTCAGGGAGGAGGCAGAGAAATAGAGAAAGAGACACAAGAGTTACAGGTAATGGTAATATCTCTTTTTTCTTTCTTATTAAAAACTTGGCCTATTTGAAAGGAGATTGATTTAATAAAAATAAAAGAGCGAAAAATCGATATACAGTATATAGTATATATATATATATTCATATATTATTATTATAGTAATTGGCTATCATACTGCAATATAAACTGAGTTTTATAGTGAAAAGAGCAGCTTTATTGGTCAAGATTGAAGGGTCTATATTGCAGGAAATTGCACGTACAGGTGTTCATTAAATTAAAAAAAATCTGCCGTGGAGGGGGTCGTGCCGGACACCCTCCAAACCACCCCTTGCCTGTCACTTAATAATCTTGCACCCCCACTTTCAACTATAACTAGGCGGCCATGGCCTGTGGTGTGAAGGTTAGGGTTAGCAGTGTCTCAGGAGGTATAACAGTGTGTCATTGCACTGCGAGCAACATCTCGCTTCTTTAGTCTCTCAGGTGCCCCCATGTAAAAACCAGTGTATTAAGATTCCTCTTGTTCATTCAAACTACCCACGTTCTGCATGGAGGTCTGCGTACTGCATACAGTTTTTGATCAGAAACTTATCAATATTTTCAACATCAATAAAGTCAAGATCAGTAGCTTTACATCCTTTAATTATTAAAATTGAATCTATTGAAACACAATAGATTATGACAACAAAGCGTACAAGTGAAATACAAATATTCCCTATTGTCACTTTGCTCTGGAAGATCCATTTAAAAGAAGTTAAAAGAAATGTAATCATGAAAAGTAACATAATGAAGACCATACTTCACAATAAACAATCTGAACATTCAATAACATGTTGTTCTTTTCTAAACATCTTCGCCTTAGAAACCACTGGCTCCATTTTGTCTTGATTCAGGTTTTCTTTTTTTCTTTTTCTTTTTTTCTTTCCTTTCCTTTCCTTTCCTTTTTTTTTTTTTTTTCTTTTTACAAAACAGAGAGATTAAGTTTCACAGTTTTCTTCAAAATCCTTCACATAAAATAATAAAACAAAAGGAAATAAGTCAAGGAGTCTTTTAACTCCTCCTCGTTTCCCTCCAAAAAAGTGTCTTCGTCCTCGGAGAGGTTTTGTCAGTAAGTGACGTCGTGTTGGTCAAGGATCCGCCCCAAAGTCTCGCCTGCCGTGTTTGTTTCTAGGTCTTCGCCAGCAGGTTTCCTCTGTGACACGGTCGTCCCAAGCCACAGAAAATATACAAGCAATCCTGTAACAAGTGGAAAACTATGCCCTGATTTCAGAAGTCACACGTGTTATTCCTGGGGTTTAAGTCCAAATAAATATTAGTGAACACAAGCAACTCTCTCCCTAATCCAAAAAATACTAAGTGCTAAAGCTCTCATTTTGAAACGTGTGATGTCATCATCAGGTATATGAAGTCTGGAGCTGCTCATAGACAATGCATTGAGAGTAGGGATGTTCGATATTGGCTTTTTTACCGATACCGATATACCGATATTGTCCAACTCTTAATTTCCGATACCGATATCAACCGATACCGATATATGCAGGGTCCCCCCCCCCCCAAAAAACGGAATAATTTCAGGTAATTAACATTACATATCTCTTTAACACAACATTATGCATACTTTTGACAATAAATAAAATCATAATTTGTTCTTACTTGCTTGCCTGGGTAAATAAAGGTTAAATAAATGTTAAAAAAAAAGAAAAGAAAAAGAAATTATATATTTTTTGAAAACCGATACCGATAATTTCCGATATCACATTTTAATGCCAATATCGGCCGATAATATCGTGGCTCGTATCTCTCTGGTGATCATATCCATTTATCAGATGAAGCCAAACACCATTTCTAAAAGCAACAACCACGTTATCATTATTTGTATTCACTGCATTTTAAATCACTGTGAATACTAATGTAAATCATTGTTTCGTTGTACATATTGTGTATAGTTTATAACGTTATTGTTTTTACTGTGGGCTCTACATCCCCCAATTTAAAATGGTTATCTCATCTTTGTATACTTTTTAGAGAATACGCTATACAGCGTTATATATATCGTTCTTATTTACTTTTGTCCCCACAGACAAAGTATTCTGCCAGGGAACTTATGGACACGACAGTAGTAGTTATAAGGTTTTTGAGCTTGTAACGTTAACGTTAGTTAGTGTTAACGTTAGTTAGTGTTAACGTTAACCCCCTCCAATGTACAGTAAATGTCCTAACCCAATAATACACAAGACCCTCTTCTTGGGACCAAGTAAGGTTTCGTCGATAATCCAATGTACAGTTACCCCCCCACCCAACCACCTCCTATGTACAGTTCCCCCACCCCCACCCCACCTACCCAACCCCCCCCCCCCACCCCACCTCATCCAATGTAGTTTCTTCGTCAAATGTATATACTCTCTTTTTTAGACTATTTTTGTATCACAAACAGTACTGTATTTGTAAATCTGGTATGTCATAAATGTATAGATGTAGCAGTACTGTCTATCTGTATGTCATATATGGCATATGTTATGATGAATTGAAAATGGGGGACCCTGATGTAAACAAGACGAAAGGCTTTCTCTGGTCTGCATCCCCTTAACAATTGTGTGTATTGAGCTGTACTGTATTGTACCCATTCTGCAATCTGTTAATAAAATGTTCAATCAATCAATAACAGATTGCAGAATGGGTACAGCGTACAGTACGGCTCAATACACATGATTGTTAAGGGGATGCAGACCAGAGAAAGACTTTCGTCTTGTTTACATCAGGGTCCCCCATTTTCAATTCATAATGAATTGTAAGTAAGGGTGCAATTAGCACCGTGCAATCCATTCTTTGTGGATCCCGCCCTTAGACTAGTTGAAAAATGTTCATAAGAAAGAGGTGAAATGCTAATAGAAATGTTTCATAATGATGTTCAGTGTATTCATAAGTGTATTGCTCTCCTTAATGTAGAATGATATGGTGACTGTGCAGACTCAGGAAGGAGAGAAAGAGACACAAGAGTATACAGGTAATGGAAATATCAGACAGTCAGCTTAATGTAGAATGATATGGTGACTGTGCAGACTCAGGGAGGAGGCAGATAAATAGAGAAAGAGACACAAGAGTTACAGGTAATGGTAATATCTCTTTTTTCTTTCTTATTAAAAACTTGGCCTATTTGAAAGGAGATTGATTTAATAAAAATAAAAGAGCGAAAAATCGATATACAGTATATAGTATATATATATATATTCATATATTATTATTATAGTAATTGGCTATCATACTGCAATATAAACTGAGTTTTATAGTGAAAAGAGCAGCTTTATTGGTCAAGATTGAAGGGTCTATATTGCAGGAAATTGCACGTACAGGTGTTCATTAAATTAAAAAAAATCTGCCGTGGAGGGGGTCGTGCCGGACACCCTCCAAACCACCCCTTGCCTGTCACTTAATAATCTTGCACCCCCACTTTCAACTATAACTAGGCGGCCATGGCCTGTGGTGTGAAGGTTAGGGTTAGCAGTGTCTCAGGAGGTATAACAGTGTGTCATTGCACTGCGAGCAACATCTCGCTTCTTTAGTCTCTCAGGTGCCCCCATGTAAAAACCAGTGTATTAAGATTCCTCTTGTTCATTCAAACTACCCACGTTCTGCATGGAGGTCTGCGTACTGCATACAGTTTTTGATCAGAAACTTATCAATATTTTCAACATCAATAAAGTCAAGATCAGTAGCTTTACATCCTTTAATTATTAAAATTGAATCTATTGAAACACAATAGATTATGACAACAAAGCGTACAAGTGAAATACAAATATTCCCTATTGTCACTTTGCTCTGGAAGATCCATTTAAAAGAAGTTAAAAGAAATGTAATCATGAAAAGTAACATAATGAAGACCATACTTCACAATAAACAATCTGAACATTCAATAACATGTTGTTCTTTTCTAAACATCTTCGCCTTAGAAACCACTGGCTCCATTTTGTCTTGATTCAGGTTTTCTTTTTTTCTTTTTCTTTTTTTCTTTCCTTTCCTTTCCTTTCCTTTTTTTTTTTTTTTTTCTTTTTACAAAACAGAGAGATTAAGTTTCACAGTTTTCTTCAAAATCCTTCACATAAAATAATAAAACAAAAGGAAATAAGTCAAGGAGTCTTTTAACTCCTCCTCGTTTCCCTCCAAAAAAGTGTCTTCGTCCTCGGAGAGGTTTTGTCAGTAAGTGACGTCGTGTTGGTCAAGGATCCGCCCCAAAGTCTCGCCTGCCGTGTTTGTTTCTAGGTCTTCGCCAGCAGGTTTCCTCTGTGACACGGTCGTCCCAAGCCACAGAAAATATACAAGCAATCCTGTAACAAGTGGAAAACTATGCCCTGATTTCAGAAGTCACACGTGTTATTCCTGGGGTTTAAGTCCAAATAAATATTAGTGAACACAAGCAACTCTCTCCCTAATCCAAAAAATACTAAGTGCTAAAGCTCTCATTTTGAAACGTGTGATGTCATCATCAGGTATGAAGTCTGGAGCTGCTCATAGACAATGCATTGAGAGTAGGGATGTTCGATATTGGCTTTTTTACCGATACCGATATACCGATATTGTCCAACTCTTAATTTCCGATACCGATATCAACCGATACCGATATATGCAGGGTCCCCCCCCCCCCCCCCACAAAACGGAATAATTTCAGGTAATTAACATTACATATCTCTTTAACACAACATTATGCATACTTTTGACAATAAATAAAATCATAATTTGTTCTTACTTGCTTGCCTGGGTAAATAAAGGTTAAATAAATGTTAAAAAAAAAGAAAAGAAAAAGAAATTATATATTTTTTGAAAACCGATACCGATAATTTCCGATATCACATTTTAATGCCAATATCGGCCGATAATATCGGACATCCCTAATTGAGAGAGATTGTAAAAGTGACACCCAGGGGAATGTTGCGAGGATACAGGTGCTGTACTGTTTCAGAACCAAGAACAAATATAAATGTAAATATAACTATTTACACTATAGCATAGAAACTCAAACAAGCATCGTGTGGATCCAACAAAATCCGTCTCACATTTATTGTCTATGGAGCAGCTAGAGACTTTATACCCGATGACATCACACTTTATACCCGATGACATCACACTTTATATGATGACGTCACACTTTTGAGTCTCACTCCTCTCTGGTTGCTGGCTTTGGGAGAGAGAGTAGCTCATGTTCACAGATATGGATTGAACTTTCTATAGGCCATGGAAACAACATATTGGAAATCTTAAATTGGATGGCATTGCTCTTTAAAGAAAGTCAAGTTAGACCGCGCTCACAATAGTTGACACTGGGTGCTGCAATCCCCGAAGATTTAATTAGAAAAAAGCAGGAAGCCGGACCAGCACTCTCAGGTTTCGACAATTTTTTATCGCAGCCGAATACAACAGACATGTTTCGGAACAGGTGTTCCTTCTTCAGTGTTAATGGCTAGCTATTAACACTGAAGAAGGAACACCTGTTCCGAAACATGTCTGTTGTATTCGGCTGCGCTTAAAAATTGTCGAAACCTGAGAGTGCTGGTCCGGCTCCCTGCTTTTTTCTAATTAATTGCTCTTTAAAGGACATGTTCACTTCTTTTTGTACCCAGGCACGATTATGATGATGACCAGTACAGTATGATGATGACTAGTACAGTATGATAATGACTAGTAAAGTATGATGATGATGACTAGTACAGTATGATGATGACTAGTACAGTATGATGACGACAAGTACAGTATGATGATGACTAGTACAGTATGATAATGACTAGTAAACTATGATGATGACTAGTACAGTATGATGATGACTAGTACAGTATGATGATGACTAGTACAGTATGATGACGACAAGTACAGTATGATGATGACTAGTAAAGTATGATGATGATGACTAGTACAGTATGATGATGACTAGTACAGTATGATGACGACAAGTACAGTATGATGATGACTAGTACAGTATGATAATGACTAGTAAACTATGATGATGACTAGTACAGTATGATGATGACTAGTACAGTATGATGATGACTAGTACAGTATGATAATGACTAGTAAAGTATGATGATGATGACTAGTACAGTATGATGATGACTAGTACAGTATGATGACGACAAGTACAGTATGATGATGACTAGTACAGTATGATAATGACTAGTAAAGTATGATGATGATGACTAGTACAGTATGATGATGACTAGTACAGTATGATAATGACTAGTAAACTATGATGATGACTAGTACAGTATGATGATGACTAGTACAGTATGATGATGACTAGTACAGTATGATAATGACTAGTAAAGTATGATGATGATGACTAGTACAGTATGATGATGACTAGTACAGTATGATGACGACAAGTACAGTATGATGATGACTAGTACAGTATGATGACGACAAGTACAGTATGATAATGACTAGTAAACTATGATGATGACTAGTACAGTATGATGATGACTAGTACAGTATGATGATGACTAGTACAGTATGATGATGACTAGTAAACTATGATGACTAGTACAGTATGATGATGACTAGTACAGTATGATGATGACTAGTACAGTACAGTATGATGATGACTAGTACAGTATGATGATGACTAGTACAGTATGATGATGACTAGTACATTATCACCAGGTTCCAATACAAGCCAATGGGGGAAATGTTTGAACCCTTTCACTGCCACACTACAGAATGTTAACCCTTTCACTACCACACTACAGACAGACGGTTAAGGGTTAAACCGTCTGTATTGTGGCAGTGAAAGGGTTAACCCTTTGTCGTGTGGCAGTGAAAGGGTTAAGCCTTCAAACAGCACGATGATACATAGGAAGCTTGCAGTATTATAATCACGCGTGACTTTATTATGTTCTACTGAGGAAATGTTTACAATTTGTACATTGTAAGAACTTGTAAGTCGCTTTGGATAAAAGCGTCAGCTAAATGACTAAATGTAAATGTAAATGTAAATGTACATTGTATCAAACAGTATAATGCCTTTCATAGGCTTTTGATACAATGTACAGGATGGTTTCTCAACACTAGAGCTATCAGTGAAATGATGGCCTCTGTACTAGTCAACACCTTAAACGCCTGATGTCAAGTATGTATGTCCACCAGTTATCTTTTAAATCACTTAATTTGATGTCCATTCAGAAATGTTCTCCCTTGCATCACCTACAGGCAGAAGCAACAGTCTATTGTCTGTCTGGCATTGTCGATAAAGTTGCTCCATAGCCACCTTCCGAGATCAAGGGGAAAAAAACGGAATAAATATGCAAGCCTTCAACAACATAATACAAACATGTGAAAAATCTAATATACATACTTTGTGCAATCAGTACACACTGGCTTACTGATTTTTTCTTTTTGTTTGTTTTTTAGTTTTTTTTTTTTTTTTTTTTTTGCTCATGGGAAATAGATCAAAATTTTTTCAGATGTCATGCTTGAGATGTATTTTATTTCTCTCTTTTTTTGTGCAGCAATGCGTCAGTGTTTTATGGGGAAGAAATGCAGAATGAATGGTAGTTAACCTGAGAAGCTATGGGTGATTAAAAGGCAATGAAGGATCGATATCCAGACAGTGGAAGCCAACGTTTTATGGCGAGAGGCTAGTGAGAAAAGACAGAACACATAATTCAAACATCCTCAAAATAATATTTTTACTTCACTGTTATGACTCCGGAGGTCCTAAATGATCTGACTCCGATCGTGTGCTCTTTATAAGAGTCTTTTAGAGTCTTTTGATTGGACAGACCTAGAGAAAGTCAAGAGGTTGTGGACGACATCTTTAATGGGATACAAAGTATACCTCAAAATTTATTTATTTGGGAATTCTTTGTACTCTATTCTATCAAAATGCTAAATAAGTCACGGGAATCTATGTCCCAGAATAGAGGTCTTTCACATAGTGTTTAGAACGGCCGTTCGTTCGATCTCCATGTTGGAAGTAACACGGGTCGCTACGTGCAAAACAACGGTTGCCGTGTGTTGATGTATGATAAATATATCAACAACAAAAAATTTAATTTGGTGTATTATTACTGGATCTTTTGAACAAGTCTCAAGGAACGGTAATATTGTGCTTTTCAAATGTTTTACCTGCTCTACCACTGCGCAGTAAGTTACTGTTTTATTTCGGAAGTGGTTATCATTGGTTACAGGCAGCCATGTTGGAGGAAAGGCTCTATTGCACAGGAACAAACACACTTTACTAAAAACACACTTCACCTAACAGCCTATAACAAATGAACAAAACAGCTGTGAGTAAAGGAAGGTTTTTAGGTGATGTTTAAATTGGGCAACAGAATCTGACAATCTGATACTTTGAACAATAGTTTCCTTTTCAAAATGGTTTGAATATTGTCTTAGCAAACACAAGACAGGTCAGTACAACTTGGCTCCCCGTTAGAATATCGACGTACAGTATGGGATCACTTGTGAATAGTCCATGCATCCAGTCCTACATGTGAGGCTTCAAAGAAAATATAAATCCTCATCCTGCAAATTATTAGATTCTCTTCTGTAGTGAAATTGGACAGGAAAGAAATCCATTGAAATTGGCGGTTCACCGATGATGTATATTCCTGCGCACGGCGACGTGATTATAGTGATTCTATTTCCTTTTGAAGCGCAGGGGACTGGACTCGAATGTCACCCATAAGTCAACCCTCATGCCCCACACTGAGTCCACCGCGCACCCTGCAACCCAACGGACTCCCAATACGATGGCTTTGAAAAACAAAATCAAAACAAATTGGAAAGGAACAATATTGGTCCGCATTTTTATTTTATTTTCTTCCGGTGTGGAATGTTATCCCAGAACGAAGAGCGGGACGTGACGTGAGTACGTTCACAAAATACACGCGTCTCGTAATTGGAATTCAAATATCATTTACTTTGAAAGAATAGAGTACTTTGCGGAGGAAATCGCACAAAGGATTCCGATTAAATTGATTCCGATATAACTTTCTATCACATTGATATGCATTTCCTTTTTTTGTGTGTTTCTATCCTGTGTATGCCCTTAAATTCCCCTGTGTGTCTCGACGTCGGGGCTGGTTCAGTGTCAGCGGGACTCTGGAGTAACAGAGAGTTGGATGTGAAACCCGGTGCCTCTCTCTCCATCTACTCCAGGTCCTCTCCGTGCTCCATGCTCAGGTCTCTCCGCCCTCCTCCTCCTCCTCCTCCTCCGCCAGGCATCTGTCTCCCTCCATCGATCTCATCTTCTTCTCCTTCCTCTTCGTCCTCCTCCTCCTCCATCCCTTCCTCCTCCTCCTCCTCCTCTTCCTCCTCCTCCTCCTCCTCCTCCTCTTCCTCGGTGCCGTCCATGGAGTCATCGGCTCCCAGCATGGCCTGCCGCATGGCGAGGGTGGCCGAGTCCGAGGACAGCGGCTGCAGGCTGTCCATGCTCAGGGGGGCTGAGGGGGGCGGCAGACAGAGAGGCGTGAGGAGGATACTGAGACGCATTCATAGCGTTACATTGCACTACTTTTATTGTCTCTTATACCTATTCTTATGCCTGCAATTTATGCATTGTTTTTTTTATTCTGTCAATTGTGTGCTGATTTTATGCCTATGTTCATTTTATACTAATCGCTGTGGGGCACTCTGGACTGCGGCCCATGTGTGAAAAGCACTATATATAGATAGTTATTAATATTTATTATTGTTATATTGTACAAATGTGCTGCATTGAAATGTCTGTAAAGTCTCGACGACATTGAAAATGTCGATTGTCTTTTCGAGAATAAATAAAGGTTTGAATAAGAAAACCTAGAGATGGACTAATGCTGTGTTCGTTTACGGTCCAAGGTGGGAAGTTTGTTTACCAATAGGTTGAAGCAGGGCCGGACTGGGAAAATGAATTCAGGCCAGGAAATATAGTGCGAAATATAGCCCCAGTCAGGCCACTTTTTAACCTGTTAAGCCCCAGCCCTATTTTCTGAAAATCCGCCCTAAAAATACATACCTAAGTAAATGGAAGATTGCTCCACTTCTACAAGGCCCATTAGCATGTTCTTGGTATCTAGGGACACCAATGGATCTCATGGAATGTATTCCCAGTCTCAGAAATATTGTGTCTGTTACTATAGGCTTGAGTAACCAAATTGTGATGATTGTTCATCATTGTTGTTGTATGTATTTTTAGGCGGATTTTCAGAAAATAGGGCTAGGGCTTAAGAGGTTAAGAACGCTAGTCACATCTAGTCACTTTGCTTTGTTCTTGGTATCGGATTTTGGTTTTCTGGGAAAATCTGGGAAGCAATATCTGATATTAGTGCATAGGGCTGCACGATTAATTGTTTTTTTTTATCGAAATCGCGATTTGGAATGATGCAATTATCAAATCGCCAAGCCTGCAATAATTTTTTTTTTTTTTTTTTTTATTAACCAGGAAGTCCCATTGAGATACAAGATCTCCTTTGCAAGGTATACCTGGCCAAGATGACAGCAATAACATTTGCAATACATCACACAGCAATAAAATGTGCGATACATCACACAAGAACATAATAAATGTGCATGTATACAATACATCACATGTAAACACAAAGCAGAATAGTCTACATGATAGTAAAAGTGTATAATACAGGGTAATACAGTAATTTTGCAGTTGGGACCCGACTACAGAAAGCAGCAACATTCTTCTTGTAATTTTTTTTTTTAAATATGTTATAATCGCATCACAAATCGCAATCGCAATATCTGTCAGAATAATCGCAATTAGATTATTTCCCAAAATCGTGCAGCCCTATTAGTGCTGCATCCCCAACGTGTTATCAATTGGACCACGAATTGGTGAGTTGCGTTTTTTCTGGGTGTTCAAGTTGGCTGTAGTTCTCCCTGCTACAACTCAGACCAGTGGGGCAAGCACGCATGATCTCATCCTCATCTCATGTGAATCCAGCTGCCGTGCAAGGTTAAGATTAAATATATTTACGAAATGCCAAAGTGACCTTAAAAAGGCATTTGTGGTTTTGGAAATATAATCTCTCTGTCAGATGGAGTTGTACCCCGGGGAGACAGCAGGGGTACAACCCACTCATTTGTGATCAAGTTGAGGAGATCAGGGTCGAAATGTCTTGATCGAAATTATCAAAAATAGGGTCTACGTTAAAATTTGTATATAAATAAGTGTTTAAGTTTCCTTTCAGGAATGTCAATTTCAATGGGAATCTCCATTCTACGTGTGCGTGCGGGCGTTGGCCTACTGTCTGAGTTCCCCGACTGAGAGCGGTGCGTCTGCAGAACTCCAGCCACGATGGAGTCGGGCCAGAACCTCTGGGTGGGTCGGTGCTGGGACTTCATCTTCTTGGCTTTAGGTGCCGGGTCCGGATTACTGGCATCCAACATGGGCTGGAGGATACGCCTCCGAGCATTGATAAACCTGAGGGGGAGAGACAGAGAGAGAAAGGGAGCGGAGAAGAGAGAGAGAAAGGGAGAGAGAGAGAGATTGATTTTCATTTAATTTCTAACCTTTATTTATACAGGTAAAATCGAATTGAGACACATTTGCAAGAGCGACCTGATCTGATTGATATAGAACATAAGAAGAAGAGAGATAAGGGAAGAGAGACTGAAGAAGAGAGAGAGGGGAAGAGAGACAGGAGAAGAGAGAGAGGGGAAGAGAGACAGAAAGAAGAAAGAGAGGGGAAGAGAGACAGAAGAAGAGAGAGAGGGGAAGAGAGACAGGAGAAGAGAGAGAGGGGAAGAGAGACAGGAGAAGAGAGAGAGGGGAAGAGAGACAGACAAAGAGAGAGAGGGGTAGATAGACAGAAAGAGAGAGAGAGGGGAAGAGAAATATAAGAAGCGAGAGGGGAAGAGAGATAGAAGAGAGAGAGGGGAAGAGACACAGGAGAAGATAGAGGGGAAGAGAGAGAGAAGGGAAGAGAGACAGAAGAAGATAGAGAGGGGAAGAGAGAGGGGAAGAGAGATAGAAGAAGAGAGAGGGGAAGAGAGATAGAAGAGAGAGAGGGGAAGAGACACAGGAGAAGATAGATGGGAAGAGAGAGAGGGGAAGAGAGACAGAAGAAGAGAGAGAGGGGAAGAAAGACAGAAGAAGAGAGAGAAGGGAAGAGAGACAAAATAAGAGAGAGAAGGGGAAGAGAGACATAAGAAGAGAGAGAGGGGAAGAGATATATAAGAAGATATAGAGGGGAAGAGAGACAGAAGAAGAGAGAGAGGGGAAAAGACACATGGGAAGAGATAGAGGGGAAGAGAGACAGCATAAGAGAGAGAAGGGAAGAGAGACAGAAGAAGAGAGAGGGGGGAAGAAAGACAGAAGAAGAGAGAGAGGGGAAGAAAGACAGAAGAAGATAGAGATGGGAAGAGAGACAGAAGAAGAGAGGGGGGGGAAGAGTGGGAAGAGACACATGGGAAGAGACACATGGGAAGAGATAGAGGGGAAGAGAGACAGAAGAAGAGGGAAGATGGGGTGTAACATATGAGGAATGCTTTCTCAGGGTCTGAGAATCTGAAAAACATCTGAACACTGAAATTCAACTAAACTCCTCTTTAAAGGCCTACACTAGTCATTTCAGTGTGATTTAATGGCCATCCAAATAATGCACAAAAGGTGAACTTTGTCCAGGAAGAGATACTTGTTTACACAACAAACTGTTCAAAGTCTCCTTTCCATAATGGACTCTTGCTCCATCAATCATTTGGCGATCTAGAAAATATTTGGACAGGGTTGTAGTCAATGAGTGTGGCTTTCCAATGATACCCCACGTGGGGATCTGCGAATCAGGGATCTATAGGTGAAAAGTCACAAGCGAAAACAGGAAGAGAAAAAACGCTGAATGCATTGAAGTCTATGAGAAAACTGCACACATATGGGCAGCTAGTATCTCATTCGCGCAATGTTCTTAGTGGATAGCTCGCAAAGACGGAGCAGATACCGCACGCAAAACTCATGCTGGTTTAAATCAGAGGTGCAGTGCTCATGCCCTGCGGTACCACCACTTTTCTGAGCAGAAGCACGCGCACGCAAAAATGCTTTCACAACTTTCACTCGACTCGTCGTGCCGTGCGCCAAGTACCGGTACTCACCTAGCTACGTGTCTTTGCATAACAATATCATAACAAAGAACGAGAAGAGCCAAACCAAAATACAAGCCCTGTACCCAGGCACGTGCAAACATAGAGGCCAAGGGGTGCCTGAGCACCTGCCTTTTTGAGCCTCATCAAAAAAGTGCCCTTTTAGATTTTTTTTTTTTTTTTACTGTTACGCATATAGACTGCCCTTCCAACTGAAAAATGTCAGGATAGAATCAAAATATTAGGTAAAGAGAGAGAGATGCCCCATATTCCATTGCAGTTTGCACGGCCTCCTCAGCATGCCTCTCCGCGGACCTATATATTTTATGCATAGCGTGGGTGGTGATGATGATCATGATAGAAACCGCTGTTGAATGCTGGTATTACACTCATTGAGGGACACAAAGAAGTCAAGTCCGATGGGATTTGGGAATCTCAAATACAAATCGGGATTGGAATAAAAAATGCATTTAAACAATACAGAATATACAGCACTTCTTGGGGTCTGTAGGGTAAGCACTTATTCCCTCCCCCCTGAGTGATAAAAGTGTCTTTCAAGGATAAGTAAGCTCCTGCACTGATTATTATAGTTCAATATTCAATATTTGATCACCAAAACCCCCCAAAAAGCATAAAAAGGGGGCCCCCCGCCCGAAAAGGGCCCTTAAAAATCGTGCTCGCGCGCGCTCGCTTAATATATACACACAAGTGTACTGCCCTTTTCAGCCTTTGAGCACCTGCCCCTCTAAAGTCCTGTGCACGTCCCTGCCTGTACCAATTGGTGGGGGTTTGTGACAAATGGTCCCGACTGGAAGGATGAGACATTTCTTAAGTTGTGCTTCAGAAGGAAACTGTCCTTCTGTCAACTGTAAGTTACAATGTTAATTTAGTTTGTATTTACTTTTCTAGTTTAAGTTAATTCAATTAAAGAAATTGTAACTACAATATTGTATCTACAATTACATTTAAAACATTGTTTGTTTTTCAACCATATCTGTTGACAATATCATTTCTTTATATATTGAAGGCTACATCCTGCTACCCTTTTCAGCTTCTCTATTTCAAGGCAATATTTACAAAAACTAAACTAAAACTAGTAATTTCCTATACAAACATGTTTCCTACTATTTATGCATAATACTCATTCTAATCATAATGCTGGTCGGAGCTGTACTGTCGCACACGAGGGAAAATGTATTTTCATTCAATCAATCACCGTGCAGATTGATTGATTGAATGCAAATTGTATTAACAGATTGCAGAATGGGTACAATACAGTACGGCTCAATACACACAATTGTTAAGGGGATGCAGACCAGAGAAAGACTTTCGTCTTGTTTACATCATTTGCCATACCTTGCTATGCTCGCTCATGCCTGTATTTTTTATGTCCGTTCTATTTTATAATTTTTTGACTATTTTTAAACTGAATCATTTTATTTGTGTTATTGAAAACTGTAAGCGGAGAGCCTATTGGGATGCTAGATCCTAATGTGAAACACTGTGATTTGCCATACCTTGTTACCTGTCTATCTTTTTATGCTCGCTTATGCCTGTATTTTTTACTGTTGTGAAGCACTTTGAACTGCAACCTCTGTATGAAAAGTGCTATACAAATAAAGTTATTATTATTATTATTATTATTATTATTATTATTATTATTATTATTATTATTATTATTATTATTATTATTATTATTATTATTATTATTATTATTATTATTATTATTATTATTATTATTATTATCAGGGTCCCCCATTTTCAATTCATAATGAATTGTAAGTAAGGGTGCAACTTGCTCCGTGCAATCCATTCTTTGTGGATCTAGTCACAGTTCGGAGGCCATTTATGAACCACATGAGACAAAAGCTAGAGGTCACACAGGCGTAAGACAGCTGCCTGGTGTATTATTTATTATTTATTTTGTGTACAGTTTTTTTGCTGTGCGTTTTAATGGGTGACAGGTGTACAAAGGGGGAACTCCAGGAAGAGTTTAGTAGAGTATCTGCAAGTCAGGTTTCAGCACAGAGGTCCAGACATTGCGTGCTTTCATGGAAATTACTAGGGCTGACCCCGATTAGTCGATTAGTCAACTAATCGGTCGAAAGGAGCCGTAGTCGACTAGCCAACCTCTTAGTTGAATACACAAAAAATATATATATGATTTTTTAATCATTCTTTCCAAAAGAAAAGAGGCCTAGAAGCGTGGCTAACGCTAATGGCACGCATACCAGAGGCTAACTGCCTACGAAAACAGGCACAGAGGCACTGAAAGAGGATTTCACCCATCTAATGAACACACTAGACAAATATCAAGATGTATCCATCAGTGGACCAATTGCATGCTTTTGCAGAGGACAAGAAGCCTTCAGTCAACTCCTTCAGACATTAAGCACCCCCCACAGCCCAAATGGAATGATAAAAAATGTAATTTTTTTTATTTTTTATTTTTTTATTTTATTATACTTTTTTTTTCCTTTTTTTGTCGACCAATAGTCGACTAACAGCAAATTTTGGCCAATCATAGTCGACCATCCAAATCCTTAGTCGGGGACAGCCCTAGAAATTACTAAGGTAGTGCTGCAGAATAGTCCGAGCTGCAGAGTTGTAGGCTGTCTAGAAAGGTAGCCACACAATACGTGTAGCTTCTCAATATTGTTATATGAATACCCCTGATCTTGGGTAATATCAAGGCCTACCCCTGATTTAAGGTAATATCAAGGCCTACACCTTATCTATAGTAATAGCAAGGCCTACACCTCGACCTGGCATGCCGTGCGGCAAAGGGAACCGCTCCCGCCTACCTCCGGTCAATGGTCTCTAACTACACACCCTCAAGACCCCTACGCTCTGCATATTCTGGCCGTCTCCGGGAGCGTCATCAAGGAGAAGTCGCCTTTTCTCAGTCCTTGCCCCACAATGGTGGAATGAACTACTACCCACCCCAGTTAGGACAGAAACCCGTCCAATTTTTCGCCATCGACTAAAGACGCACTTCTTCAACCAGTATCTGAAATAATGAGAAAAAAAAAATCGAACCCTAACTAACCTTTCCTTGCACTTTTCCTAATAAACTAACCTACACTGTAGCACTCAACACTTTGATGAACATGGTGATTACTCACTGATTACTCAGGTGATAGAGTTGTACCCTTCCTGATGGCTTGTCGTAAGAACTTGTAAATCGCTTTGGATAAAAGCGTCAGCTAAATGACTAAATGTAAATGTACACCTGATCTAGGGTAATATCAAGTACTATACCTAATCTAGGGTAATCATCATCATCATCATCATCATCATCATCATCATCATCATCATCATCATCATCTGTATTAACCCTTTCACTACCACACTACAGCAGGTTAACCCATTCACTACCACACTACAGACGGTTAACCATCTGTTGTGTGGTAGTGCAAGGGTTAAGATTTTGTAGCGTGGTTGTGAAAGAGTTAACCCTTTGTCGTGTGGCAGTGAAAGGGTTTACCTTCTGTATCGTTGCGGTGAAAGGGTTATAATAACCCTTTGGTAGTGTGGCAGTGACAGGGTTAACATACACAGGGTCCACACAGAGTAAAAAAACACACAAACATAATCAACAAATTACATCACAATAAATAAAAACATAAACCAATAGCAGCTCTACGACAGGGCACTGTACCAATACTTCCAGATACAGGACTGGAGCTTTACTCGGTTGAGTCAGCAACAGGATGATCCTGTTCTGAGACACATTCAGACGACAGATACATTTGTACATCAGGTGTCTCAGCGGAGCATGAAATGAATGAGTAAAGACTTACGCATTCCTTTCTGTAGGACCTCTGTTGCCAAATTTTCATTTGTTTATCAAGGTGCAGTGATGTGGAATGATATACAAAATCGAATAGAAACATGTTCCATTTTAAATATATTTAAAAGTAAGCTTAAAAAAGAACTACAGATCCTGTAGTCTATAGTATCCATGTGTATTTGTGTAAAGTCTTTTTTTTTTTTTAAATCCCAACATTATAATAGTTGTATAATGCTGTATTGTATGTATCTGTGTGTATGAGAGAGGGATATGCACATGTGTTTATGCATAATGTGGGGGGGGGGGGGGGTTGTGTAGTTATCCTATATAGGTTTAAGAGGGGAGGTCGCTTATAAGCCCTTGGGTTTTTTGACCTTTCCTGCACATTTTAACTGTTCTTCTTTTATTTTATCCCAGAATGTATGTTTGTAAGTGCGAATAACAATAAACAAAACAATAAACTCGGTCGAATGCCTTAGAGGCATCAATAAAACCGACTAACACAGAGGAATTCTTACCCTTATACATATTAATAACTTCTTTCAAAGCATAGATACAAAGGTCAGTGCCATGCTTGGCTTTGAACGCAAACGTATTGTCAGAAGTGACTAAAAAAGAACTTACATGATGCAATACAATTCTCTCTAAGACTTTAGAGAGTAATATCACGGACCATACCTGATCTAGGGTCATATCAAGGACCATACCTGATCTAGGGTCATATAAAAACAGTTTGACAGTCTTCTTTGCAGCTCACTGTGTACTGTAGGCTATACATTGTACTTGCTTGAAATATATATATATATATATTTAGAAATGAAATGAAAAATGAAATCTTTTCACGTTTTTATATTTTACAAAATATTGGTGTAGCTTGCCGACAGCAGTTAGACAGTTAGACTTGTTGTCAGACAAGATGCCAAACTGAATGAGAAAATATTCCATAACTTCCTGATGGCTGGTGCGCTGATTAAGCAATCCTTGGCAAGGATTCTTTGTATTTGACAGATTGTCAGAAAACCTGTCTTGCAGATACTATACTACTGGAGTTCCCCTTTTGTACACGTGTCATCCATTAAAACTCACGCTAATGTTAATTTAATTCTAAGATTTTATTCATCAGCTAGTTCAATACTTTTTGTAAGTAAGTACTATGTTATAACTTTGCAACTCGTACCCATGTAAGAACCGTATAGCACTGTAGTCGAGTGGAGAACTCAAACAGTCAGGGAATTGAACCCCCAGCCCTTGCTGTGTTAATGCCATCTTCTACCCATTGAGTGAATAAAAGGAATTGAACCCCCAGCCCTTGTTGTGTTAATGCCATCTTCTACCCATTGAGCTAAAAAGGGAATGGAACCCCCAACCCTTGGCAGTATTAGTGCCTTGCTCTACATTTACATTTACATTTAGTCATTTAGCTGACGCTTTTATCCAAAGCGACTTACAAGTTCTGTACGACAAGCCATCAGGAAGGGCACAACTCTATCAGCTGAGTAACAATGTTCATCAAAGTGTTGAGGGCTACAGTGTAGGTTAGTTTATTAGGACAAGTGCATGACAGTACGGTTAGTCAGGGTTAGATATTGGATATTCACATATTCCATTTCTATCTTCAGCACCTCTGTCCCTTTGCCTGTGAAGAAGTCACCATCTTTATTTTCATACTCACAACAATCAACAACCGTTGTTCACATGTATTCACCTTTTTTAATTACTATAGCGTTAAAATCAAACCGGGTAGATTTCCAAAACGAATGCTGCTTTTAGTCTAGATATCCTCATATATTACCATTGACAATGAATAGTGTTACATTTTAACACTAGCACAGCCGACAAGGGGTCACAAAGGGGAACTAGATACTGAGTTCCAGAGATGTGTATTTAGAGTTTAGTAGAGTAATAACTGCAAGGTTTTCTGACAATCTGTCAGCTACAAAGAATCCGTGCCTTGGATTGTTTAAATACACAGACGAATGAATGGCTTGGGCTACACTAGTCACATCAATGTGATTTAAGTACACAGACGAATGAATGGCTTGGGCTACACTAGTCACTTCAATGTGATTTAAGTACACAGACAAATGAAAGGCTGGGGCTACACTAGTCACTTCAATGTGATTTAAGTACACAGACAAATGAATGGCTGGGGCTACACTAGTCACTTCAATGTGATTTAAGTACACAGACAAATGAAAGGCTGGGGCTACACTAGTCACATCAATGTGATTTAAATACACAGACGAATGAATGGCTGGGGCTACACTAGTCACTTCAATGTGATTTAAATACACAGACGAATGAATGGCTGGGGCTACACTAGTCACATCAATGTGATTTAAATACACAGACGAATGAATGGCTGGGGCTACACTAGTCACATCAATGTGATTTCTGATCATACAGATGTGATGTTGTGAGGTCACTGTGGCTCCACACTTGGTCCTGTTCGTGCTCTCTGCATCTTTACAGTATGCTCATGTGCACATGTGTTCAAGGACCACAATGGAAACAAGCTCTAGGGCTTTATTGTGTTTTTATTAGGGATGTTCGATATTGGCTTTTTTACCGATACCGATATACCGATATTGTCCAACTCTTAATTTACGATACCGATATCAACCGATATCCACCGATACCGATATATGCAGGGCCCCCCCTAAAAAAAAACTGAATAATTTCAGGTAATTAACATTACATATCTCTTGTCGTGGAATTAACACAACATTATGCATACTTTTGACAATAAATAAAATCAGAATTTGCTCTTACTTGCTTGCCTGGGTAAATAAAGGTTGGAATATGACTGTAATACAAACAGTTCAGTTTGTCAGGTACATGCAACACAGATTACAGTGTTGACATCTGTCTGCTTGAGAAAATACCATGTTCTGCAATAAAAATGATTGAAGTGAGATGAACAGACTGAAAACTTTATTTTATTAGATAAAAAATGTTGACAAAGTTTTACTTAGCAGTTGAAAAAAGGTAATAAAGAGCAATAAATCGCAATATTAATATCGCAATACTCGGCATATCGCAATATATTTAGTATCGCAATACTATCATATCGTGACTCAAGTATCGTGATAGCATCGTATCGTGAGGCCTCTGGTGACCCCTCTGGTGACCCCTCTGGTGACCCCTAGTACAAGGGCACCAATTGTGTCCCGATATCCTTCATCAAAAGGCCCTACGTTACACATGAGTATTCCAGTGCCTGTTTTTCAAAGAGAGCATGCTCCCAGATCTCCCTAGTGTGTCTCCCGCTCCCGCCTACCTCCGGTCAATGGTCTCTAACTACACACCCTCAAGACCCCTACGCTCTGCATCTTCTGGCCATCTCAGACCCACTCCTATCCGAGCTCCGGGAGGGTCTGAAGTAACAATTTATGTTCACATGGCTAATAGATTTGATATTATAGTGTATTTTTGATTCATTAGTAATAGTTATTTCAACAGTATTATAGCATTATTCAGAATGGCTAGCTGACCACAGTTTGGCTTGACCTTGGCAAACCTAATTGACACACACACACACACACACACACACACACACACACACACACACACACACACACACACACACACACACACACACACACACACACACACACACACACACACACACACACACACACACACACACACACACACACACACACACACACACACACACACACACACACACACACACACACACAGTGACCATTGTCTAAACTAACAAGACAGACTGGTTAAGTGGAACACACACACTGATGAATGACACACACACCCAGTATTGCAGGTGACCGAAAGTAGAGCTCACACCCCCTCACCCATTAGAATCTCACACAGACAGAGACCAAAACCAGTTCAAGTTCAAGTTCTTTAATAGTTGTCATACAGAAGTACAGAATACTTTCATACAAAATGCTTCTTACTGTTACGCTCCAGAGACTGTGCTAGACAAGATAGTATCAAATAACATAATATAGCATGTAATTTAGAAGAAGAAAAATGAGGTCACAGTGTTCGGTATAGACATATGTACAATGTTCTGAGTTACCATATAATATACAATACTATGCAGTGTACTAATGTACAGTACTATCTAGTGCAAAGCAGAAATGGGATGAGGTACAATTTTAGGTACAATTTACAGTAAGGTGTACGAGTTGTAGTGCAATCCTTCATCAATAAATATAAAGTGTGGGGAGTGGGTGCTACAGTGTGTTTGTTTAAAGTGGGTGTGTGCTATAAAGTGTGTGGAGTGGGTGCTACAGTGTGTTTGTTTAAAGTGAGTGTGTGCGTGTGGATGTGTGTGCTATGTGCGTTTGGTGGTTGTTGTTGTGTAGTGTTCATTCATTGTTCGTTTAGCAGCCTGATGGCCTGGGGATAGAAGCTTCTTCTGAGTCTTTCTGTGCTCGCCTTGAGACTCCGGTATCGCTTGCCTGACCGCAGCAGTTCAAAGAGGCAGTTGTTCGGGTGACTGGAGTCTTTAATGATTCTCTTAGCCTTGCCCTTGCAACGCTTGTTGTAAATGTTCTGGAGGGTGGGGAGCCCCCCTCCAATTGTGCGTTCGGCTGAACGTGTCACTCTTTGTAGTCTGCTTCGGTCTTGTGCAGTGCTATTCCCAAACCAGGAGGTGATGTTGCCGGTCAAGATGCTCTCTATTGTACATGAGTAGAAGTTCTTAAGGATCTTCTGACTGACTTGGAACTGCCTTAGGCGCCTGAGGAAGTAGAGGCGTTGTCGTGCCTTCTTCACAACACTGTCAATGTGTGTGGTCCATGTCAAGTCCTCGGATATGTAGGCTCCGAGGTACTTAAAGCTGTTGACTCTCTCAACCGGTGCCCCGTCGATGCTGAGGGGGCTGTAGTTTACCCAGGTAGTGATAAGCAAATCACATCACAGCATTTAGATTCGGTTGACACACATATAAACCACACATCTTGACATTAGAACACACACACACGACAGGACAAGCTGTGTGTCAGAGAGATTCTTTGTATCCAGTGATATTGCTGTATTTCTACCGCTGGTGCCCTGCTGAATAAATCGACTGAGAACCTGAAGCCATTGACTTTCAACTTGTATCCAGCGTCTGCTTTCTTGCTCTTAAATTGGTCATTCCATAACTGTTGTTTACAAAGTCACAGCTGATTTGTAACCTCAGGTCATCAAGGAGAACCTGCCTTTTCTCAGTCCTTGCCCCACAATGGTGGAATGAACTGCCCACCCCAGTTAGGACAGCCGAAACCCGTCCAATCTTCTTCAACCATTATCTGAAAAAAAAAATATATATATATATATATATCTAACCCTAACTAACCTTACGGTCATGCACTTGTCCTAATATACTAACCTACACTGTAGCACTCAACACTTTGATGATGATGAACATTGTTACTCAGCTGATAGAGTTGTACCCTTCCTTATGACTTGTCGCACAGAACGTGTAAGTCGCTTTGGATAAAAGCGTCAGCTAAATGACTAAATGTAAATGTGTCTCCTGAGGGACACCGTGGCACTGTTCAAACTGCAGGCAAAAGTGGCCCAAATCAGATTTATTTTGCTCATAATGTGACTCAGATCTGATTCTTACATGACAGTGTGAACAGCACAGATCACACGGAATCTGATCTTTTCTATTCTGATTTGGGCCACTTTCACGAATCACAGATACAGGTCAGATTTATTTTGCAATGTGACCCCAGTGTGAACAGTCATGTGACCTCAGTCTGAACAGTCATGTGACCTCAGTGTGAACAGTCACGTGACCTCAGTCTGAACAGTCATGTGACCCCAGTGTGAACAGTCATGTGACCTCAGTGTGAACAGTCATGTGACCTCAGTGTGAACAGTCATGTGACCTCAGTGTGAACAGTCATGTGACCCCAGTGTGAACAGTCATGTGACCTCAGTGTGAACAGTCATGTGACCTCAGTGTGAACAGTCACGTGACCTCAGTGTGAACAGTCATGTGACCTCAGTGTGAACAGTCATGTGACCTCAGTGTGAACAGTCATGTGACCTCAGTGTGAACAGTCATGTGACCTCAGTGTGAACAGTCATGTGACCAGTCATGTGACCTCAGTGTGAACAGTCATGTGACCTCAGTGTGAACAGTCATGTCAGAATCCATGTGTAGCAGGTATATAAAATATACTAATGTTGTATTCCACAAAGATCCCTCCCTAACGTTTTATTTTAAATTGTTTATTATTATCTTTTACTCGTAGCCTTTTATTTTGAAATCGTCACTTCCTGCCGAAGTGACGTTTTTCCCCTTGCACCTCCCCTCTCGCGCCAGACTATCTGGAATGCTGACAGGGGTAAGACGTGCTTTCAGTGTCTGTAAATATATCAGGTCTAAAAGAATATTGATAAATAATTCTTGTACTATTGTAAATAGTTGCCGGGCAATGAACCGGAGTTGTATATAGTGGTAACTGTGTTAATGTGAACAATTCTGCACCTTTTGTAACGTGGTTTAGCTGTGGTGGCGAACTATTGTATGACACATGCTGACTGAGTTTGTGGTAATGGCTGAACAATGCGTGTAGGCCTCGTTCTGATAGCGTGACATTTCTCCCCCACTGTAGCCTATGCAAGTTATTGACGCCATCTGCTGGCCAAGTGTTGATATGTGCCTGTGGAATGTCTTCTCAGGTAATTTGAGATATCTTATTGTTTATTTTGTATTATTTCATGGTGTATTTCATTGTAAATGTGATATTTCAATATACCATTCAAAATGGCGAGACTATCTGGAATGCTGACAGGGCCTATGCAAGTTATTGACGCCATCTGCTGGCCAAGTGTTGATATGTGCCTGTGGAATGTCTTCTCAGGGGAAATAAAACACTGAATGGCAACAACTGTCTCATCACTTCCAATACACGACGACGACACAGAGGGTGGCCTTTAGACCAGTTACACATGCAAACATGGAAGACAGCTGTGCTGGAGGTGGTCAGTGGAGGGACAGTGAGGAGTTTACCTTCTAGGTATTTGAGGTGATACCTCTGTGCAAGCCAATCTCAAGGGACGTATCATAACTAGTGCTGTCAGGCGATAAAAAAAATATCGAATTCATTACAGGATTTGTAATTAATTAATCAAATTAATCACATTTTAATCGCATAACCATTTTAGGCCTGATATTTTATATTCTATAATCATATTTCAAATGGCATAGTGTCCGGATGGCAGAATTCAGTACTGTATCTACAAAACCGTCTGTTTAATCATCTTCCATTTATTAATTTGCTTAGATTTTTCACGTCTGGTCAATTTGAGCATGGTGTTATTCACAGTCAAAGATAATTTTTTTTTTTATTGATATTCTCATTTGGTTCATTACAATTGACTCAAGCCTAGTAACAGACACAGTATTTCTGACACTGGGAATACATTCCCTGAGATCCATAGAATCAGATAGCAAATGGACCATTTAAAAAAAAAGTCTGTAAATGTTTATTCTACGTTCTTATGGAATTAATGAGATTAAAAAATAATAATAATTAAGAAGTAGGGCTGTCAAAATTAATGCTTTAACTTTGGAGATTAATTTAAATTATTTAAAGCATTAAAATAAATTAATCTAGATTAATCTATGGAGTAACTCTTCAATCTTAGCGCCGCGGATATAAGAAAGAGGTCTAGCTGAGTCAATGTTGATGGTTTTGTTGAACATTTGTATTTCACAGGAGAGAAACTGTATTCAAAGAAAGCTATTAAAATAGTGTTTGAATCTAAATATACTTTATTTGTGTTGATTTTACATTAATTCCATGATTTTACTCAAGTGAATATCTGTTACAAGCTTCGGTCTTAAATAGAAAAATGCTATTTTTAATCTAGATGAATCTAGAATATTAATTACAGAAAATTGTGAGTTTAATTAGAAACAATTGTTTAATCTATTGACAGCACTAAAAATATATATATTTAAAAAAAAATCGTATTAATTTTGCGTTCATTTTAATAGCACGATCATTTGCTGTGTAATTAATTAATCTAATTAACGCGATAAACTGACAGCCCTAATCATAACCAGTCTGTGTAGTAGGAGAAAATACAATTTTAAACATCAGTTTGCACGTACCACACTTAAACAGATGTGTCCTTCAGTTATTGGTGTAAAGTTGTGGAATTCTCTCCATAGCGAGCTTAAGTGTTTATCAATTCAAAAGAAAAAAAAAAAAAAAAAAAAATTTAGTCAGTATGAAAATCAAATGTGATCTGAATAGTGAGATCTTTTCTTTTCTTTTTTTTCTCTTTCTTTTATTATTATTATTATTATTATTATTATTATTATTATTATTATTATTATTATTATTATTATTATTATTATTATTATTATTATTATTATTATTATTATTATTATTATTATTAAAACATTTCTTGTTTAACTGTGGATTGTGAGTTTATTGTATAATGGTATAAATTATTATTTGTGTAAATTAGGTTGTACGCCGACCATTAAGTAAATACTTGTTTAGTTTAGGAATAAGGGGCAGGTAACTATAAGATTTATTCTTCTCCCTGCTCCTTTTGTCCATGGAATGTTATTTATGATTGTGTAATGAAGAAACTCTGACTGTATGATTCCATGTGGCAAATAAAAAACTCTGAACTGAACTGAACTGTTTGAGAAGAAATGGCCGTCTTTCACCTCTCCCTCGCGCCCATTATCCTGTGCTCACGGACGACGAGTTTAAATTAAACCATAAACTGTGACTCCACCAGCGTCCTCCATGTCTACGTCCAGGGGTGTAGCTGGAGATTCTGGGCCCCACGAAAGAATGTATTTGTGGGCCCCCAATCCATGCGAGCGCACGTCAGAGCGCAAGCCTAAAGAATTTGGGGCATTTATTTATTGATGAAAACGCATGATATGGTTTTTACTTACTTACTTACTTTTTAGTCATCTACATTAACTTACTTTAGGATAATAATAAAACCATATTAATAAAAAGATAATAATAGTGTTCTCTGGGCCCCCCCCCCCCAGTGCTTGGCCCTTGGAATCATCCTAACCCCCCCCCCCCCCCCCCCCCCCCCCCAGCTACTCCCCTGTCTATGTCCATCTTCATTATTGTTCATGTGTGCTGTGGGTCAGTTCAGGAGCTGGAATATGATATTGGCCACATTTAAAAAAAAAATAATAATAATAATAATAATAATGTGAACACAGCCAAACAAAGAAAATAAAGTAAATCAGAGCAGTAAATCAAATTGTGCACTAAAGCTTGCAGTATGAACATGCTGTAGCCCTTGTGGCATAAACCGGCCATGCATCTCGGCATGCGCTCTGGCCATAAACTATAAAAAGGGTCTGGCTCGCTCATCGGATCACAAATGTGACCAAAATCTGATCTGAGATCTGTCCAGACCTGACATTATTAAACGTGTCCCGGCATGATCGGATGACACAATCCACATTGAAACTATGAATTGAAAATGGGGGACCCTGATGTAAACAAGACAAACGTCTTTCTCTGGTCTGCATCCACTTAACAATTGTGTGTATTGAGCCGTACTGTATTGTACCCATTCTGCAATCTGTTAAATAAAGTGCTCATTCATTTGCTCATTCACAAATACAGTACTGTTTGTGATACAAAAATAGTCTAAAAAAGAGAGTATATACATTTGACGAAGAAACTGTACATTGGATGAGGTGGGGTGGGGGGTTGGGTAGGTGGGGTGGGGGTGGGGGAACTGTACATAGGAGGTGGTTGGGTGGGGGGGTAACTTCATTCATTCATTCATTCATTCATCCATTCATTCATTCATTCATTCATTCATTCATTCATTCGTTCGTTCGTTCGTTCGTTCGTTCGTTCGTTCGTTCGTTCGTTCGTTCGTTCGTTCGTTCGTTCGTTCGTTCGTTCGTTCGTTCGTTCATTCATTCTTCATTCATTCAACAACAACCCGGTTCTCGGTTACAGTGGGTGACAGTGGGTGACAATATTATCACAAGGAAAGATGAAATTACCTACCTGGGTTCCATCCTAGAGGCTAATCTTTCCTGTGACAAAATGGCATCCAATGTAATAAAAAAAGTCAACCAACGAACGCGATTCTTGTACCGGATCTCCTCTCTGGTAAACAAGAATACCCTGAAGACTCTAGCAGGAGCACTCATTCAAGGGTACTACGACTATGCTAGCACCTCAAAGGCACTAAAAAACAAATTACAAACATCTCAAAACAAGCTAGTCAGACTACTGCTTGACCTGACTCCTAGAACCCACCTCACCCCTGCCCACTTTGACAACCTAGGATGGCTTAGAGTAGACGACAGAGTACAGCAACTTGCAATGGGCCTGGTCTACAAGATACACTACGCGACCAAGGTACCCATGTACATGTCAAAATACTTCCCAAAGGTCAGTGAATACCACGATCACAACACCAGTGGGAGCTCTACAAATCATGTAAAACCCAGATTCGGCTCAAACAAGGGACTAAACACGCTTCGCAATTATGCCACATCAATGTGGAACGCCCTACCCAAAGCTGTAAAGGAATGTGAATCACTACCCACTTTCAAAAACACTCTAAAAAAACACCTACGTGAGACTGCAATTCGAAACTGGCCCCTACAAATGTCCTAACCTAGTTGTACAGTAAATTACCAAGTAAGGCTTTGTCAGTATTCCAATGTACAGTGTAAAATGTGTGTGTGTCCCCTACCCAACCCCCCCCCCCCCCCCAACCTCCAATGTACAGCCCTCACCCAACCCACCCAACCCCACCCCACCCACCCAACCTCCTCCAATGTACAGTTTCTACGCCAAATGTATATACACTCTTTTTCTGGACACTTTTGTATCACAAACAGTACTGTATTTGCAAATCTGATATGTCATAAATGTATAGATGTAGCAGTACTGTCTATCTGTATGTCATGTATGTCATTATATGTTATGATGAATTGAAAATGGGGGACACTGATGTAAACAAGACGAAAGTCTTTCTCTGGTCTGCATCCCCTTAACAATTGTATGTATTGAGCTGTACTGTACTGTACCCATTCTGCAATCTGTTAATAAACTTTTCAATCAATCAATCAAAACCCAGGCTAAAGGGACTGCATTCGATTTTCGATGTACTTCACTTGTATGACCAGAAGATGGCGGCACAATGCTACCAATGTACTTAAAGGACAACGTTCAAACTCAAATGAATCAAAGCCTGAATCCTAGTCTAACACACAACATGACGTAGTGAAACCCTCTCACTGCGGTTAGTTCAGTAATACAATAGCTCACCAGTTGTTGACTTGTAACAGCGTTAGGTTGGTTTGTCCTGCGATCTGCCTCTTTTCATCTTC